>NC_091283.1:111559988-111861893 GCF_032444005.1 Ranitomeya imitator | reverse complement strand
CCACGACCACCTGATGCTCCACTACCACTACCATCATTACCAGCTGACAATGAACGCCCACGGCCACGACCTCTTCCACCAGACTTCCTCATTGTTTTAAAAACTTAACCAAAGTAACTGAATTTGTTGCTGTCAAACAACTTACATGGTGAGCTATAACTTCAGTATGATTTAGATATCCCTTTACAGGTGGGTGAGACCGCAAGGAAAATCAGGCACAATGTTACACACTCTGTTTTCGGTGGCACCAAATGAGAGAGATGCCACACACGCATGACTGTCACCCAAGCACAAATGTCAATATTGATCTCCCACTGATTTTTTTTAATTTTTTCAGGGAGAATTTAGAAACCAAATAGAAAAAAAAAATAGGCTTTCTATGGCCCACTATTTGAGAGAGAGAGATGGCACACCCAGGAGTCAAGACTGGCACACAAGCAGAAAGGGCAATATTAATCTCCCACCGATTTTTTTTTATTTTTTCAGGGAGACTTTAGAAACCAAATGAAAAAAAATGATTTTTTCATGGAGAATTTAGAAACCAAATTAAAAAAATAGGCTTTCTATGGCCCACTATTTGAGAGAGAGAGATGGCACACCCAGGAGTCAAGACAGGCACACAAGCAGAAAGGGCAATATTAATCTCCCACTGATTTTTTTTTTATTTTTCAGGGAGAATTTAGAAACCAAAAAATAAAAAATAGGCTTTCTATGGCCCACTATTTGAGAAAGAGAGATGGCACACCCAGGAGTCAGGAGTGGCACACAAGCAGAAAGGGCAATATTAATCTCCCACTGATTTTTTTTGTTTTTTTCAGGGAGAATTTAGAAACCAAATAAAAAAATGATTTTTTCAGGGAGAATTTAGAAACCAAATTAAAAAATAGGCTTTCTATGGCCCACTATTTGAGAGAGAGAGATGGCACACCCAGGAGTCAAGACTGGCACACAAGCAGAAAGGGCAATATTAATCTCCCACTGATTTTTTTTTATTTTTTCAGGGAGACTTTAGAAACCAAATGAAAAAAAAATGATTTTTTCATGGAGAATTTAGAAACCAAATTAAAAAAATAGGCTTTCTATGGCCCACTATTTGAGAGAGAGAGATGGCACACCCAGGAGTCAAGACAGTCACACAAGCAGAAAGGGCAATATTAATCTCCCACTGATTTTTTTTTTATTTTTCAGGGAGAATTTAGAAACCAAAAAATAAAAAATAGGCTTTCTATGGCCCACTATTTGAGAAAGAGAGATGGCACACCCAGGAGTCAGGAGTGGCACACAAGCAGAAAGGGCAATATTAATCTCCCACTGATTTTTTTTGTTTTTTTCAGGGAGAATTTAGAAACCAAATAAAAAAATGATTTTTTCAGGGAGAATTTAGAAACCAAATTAAAAAAAATGATTTTTTCAGGGAGAATTTAGAAACCAAATAAAAAAAAATAGGCTTTCTATGGCCCACTATTTGAGAGAGAGAGATGGCACACCCAGGAGTCAAGACTGGCACACAAGCAGAAAGGGCAATATTAATCTCCCACTGTTTTTTTTTTATTTTTTCAGGGAGAATTTAGAAACCAAAAAATAAAAAAAATAGGCTTTCTATGGCCCACTATTTGAGAGAGAGAGATGGCACACCCAGGAGTCAGGAGTGGCACACAAGCAGAAAGGGCAATATTAATCTCCCACTGATTTTTTTTGTTTTTTTCAGGGAGAATTTAGAAACCAAAAAAAAATTAGCTTTCTATGGCCCACTATTTGAGAGAGAGAGAGAGAGATGGCACACCCAGGAGTCAGGAGTGGCACACAAGCAGAAAGGGCAATATTAATCTCCCACTGATTTTTTTTTATTTTTTCAGGGAGAATTTAGAAACCAAAAAATAAAAAAAAAATAGGCTTTCTATGGCCCACTATTTGAGAGAGAGAGAGATGGCACACCCAGGAGTCAGGAGTGGCACACAAGCAGAAAGGGCAATATTAACCTCCCACTGATTTTTTTTTTATTTTTTCAGGGAGAATTTAGAAACCCCCCCAAAAAAATATTAATAGGCTTTCTATGGCCAATTATTTGAGAGAGAGATGGCACACTCAGGACTGGCACACAAGCCCAAAGGCCAATATTAATCTCCCACTGTTTTTTTTTTTTCAGGGAGAATTTATAAACCCCACAAAAAAAACCAGAAAAATACAAAGGCTTTCTATGGCCCACTATGTGAGAGAGATGGCACACACAGGGATGGCACTCTAGCAGAAATGCCAATCTTAATCTCCCACAACTTATTTTTTTAGGGAGAAAAAAAATACAGGGAGTGTCCTACAATTACTATCTCCCTGCAGTAATCTCAGCCAGGTATGGCAGGCAGCAATAAGGAGTGGACTGATGCACAAATTTAATAAAAAGTGTGGACAAACAAACAAGATAGCTGTGCAGAAAGGAAGGAACAGCAGGATTTGTGCTTTGAAAAAAGCAGTTGGTTTGCACAGCGGCGTATACACAGCAATGCAGCTATCAGGGAGCTTTCTAGGGCAGCCCAATGAGCTACAGCGCTGAGGAAAAAAAAATGTAGCTTCCACTGTCCCTGCAAACAAAAGGTGGTGTTGGACAGTGGAAATCGCTACAGCACAAGCGGTTTGGTGGTTAATGGACCCTGCCTAACGCTATCCCTGCTTCTGACGAAGCGGCAGCAACCTCTCCCTAGGCTCAGATCAGCAGCAGTAAGATGGCTGTCGGCGGGAACGCCTCTTTATAGCCCCTGTGACGCCGCAGACAGCAAGCCAATCACTGCAATGCCCTTCTCTAAGATGGTGGGGACCAGGACCTATGTCATCACGCTGCCCACACTCTGCGTTCACCTTCATTGGCTGAGAAATGGCGCTTTTAGCGTCATTGAAACGCGACTTTGGCGCGAAAGTCGCGTACCGCATGGCCGACCCCACACAGGGGTCGGATCGGGTTTCATGAAACCCGACTTTGCCAAAAGTCGGTAACTTTTAAAAATGAACGATCCATTTCGCTCAACCCTAGTCTAAAATTCCAGTAGAGCTTTGTAAGAAATTCCTTGATGGTTACCGGAAGCGGTTGGTCGCAGTTATTTTGGCTAAAGGTTGTGCAACCAAGTATTAGGCTGAGGGTGCCAATACTTTTGTCTGGCTCATTTTTGAAGTTTTGTGTGAAATTATCAATGTTTTGCTTTTTGCTTCATTCTCTTTTGTGTTTTTTCATTTAGGACAATAATACCAAAGAATTTGTGTTTGCAATCATTTTCAGGAAGAAAATGAGCATTATCTGACAGATTTGCAGGGATATCAATACTTTTGACCATGATTGTATCAGTAAAAACATCAGCTCAGGATGCATAAAATAAGTAATCACACAGCCCCATATCCAGAAAAGCAAAACAATTTTATTTTACACATTTCTGAATTATCCAGTCTCTCTTTCCCCATGTGCTGACTTCTCCCGTCTGTGCTCTCTTCTTTGTCCTGTCTACCCCATGTGCTATCCCCCTTGTCTGCTGTCTCTCTCCTTCATGTGCTGTTCTCCCCTCATTTGCTGTCCCGTTTGATCTGTCTCCCCCCTGTGCTGTGTCTCTTTCAAATCTTGAGCGCTTTGATCACAGAGGATACATTTTGTGAGGTAAAATATTGTTTAAAAACAGTCAGTGAAATATTTTACCTGACAAAAGAAATCCTCTGTGATCCCCTGCTGTAATGTCAGTATTGTCTTTTGCTTCCTCCCCTGCCCAGGAGATGTGGTATGCTCCGTACACGGTCAGACACAGACAATTTTTAAAATTAACTTTTGTTCGTGGGAAAACCCTTTTAATGTGACCAGCTTACTCTGCTTGTGGACACGTCGTGCATCTGCCGCCGGGATCAGCCGAATGATTCACTGCGCCTGCGCGGAATTTGAGCAGGCGCAGTAAATCAGACCGCCCCCATATATGTGCATGACAGAAAAACGACTGGCATATCCAAACTAGTGTGAATAGGTTCATACCAGGAGCAGCTGCCTCCATACACAAAATACAAAAAAAGGTTGCACTCCATCGTGCCAAAGCATGTCTAATATGAAATACATGAAATATGAATAACAAAATGGCTTTTGAACTTTAGGAAAATATTTGAGAGACGCTTTGCACAAAATTTGATCAAATAGTGTGAGCCCATCAACCATCGTCAAGGTGGTCTCATTAAAACTGATGGGTCCCTGTCCTCCCTATCCAAATGTGAACACTTACCGAAGGCCAATGTCCGTATGCCTACCCATCAGTTTTAATGAGACCACCTTGACGATGGTTGATGGGCTCACACTATTTGATCAAATTTTGTGCAAAGCGTTTCTCAAATATTTTCCTAATGTTCAAAAGCCATTTTGCTATTCATATTTCATGTATTTCATATAAAACATGCTTTGGCACGATAAAGTGCAACCTTTTTTTGTATTTTGTGTATGGAGGTAACTGCTCCTGGAATGCATCTATTCACACTAGTTTGGATGTGCCAGTCGTTTCTCTGTCATGTCTATGTTAGCTTACAGACTGAGCACTCCTCCCGTCACCATGTGGTTTTTAATTACATCTAATCACACTGAGTTCCAGCCATCCCATATGTAGGCCTTGCTGACAGAGGTGTCCACATTCACCCAGGCATACAGACATTGGCCTTCGGTAAGTATTCACATTTGGACAGGGAGGTAAGGGACCCATCAGTTTTAATGAGACCACCTTGACGATGGTTGATGGGCTCACACTATTTGATCAAATTTTGTGCAAAGAGTCTCTCAAATATTTCCCTAATGTTCAAAAGCCATTTTGCTATTCATATTTCATGTATTTCATATTAGACATGCTTTGGCATGATTGAGTGCAACCTCTTTTGTATTTTGCCATATATGTGCAGACAGATAGCAGCGATCACATTAAAACTGCACATGCGCTTCTCCTGCACAAAGATTGTGGCAGTCAGTGAATCATTCGGTTGATCCCGGTGGTGGCGTGTTTGCGACGGTGTTCAGCTGGTGGTACCGCGCAAGAGGCTGCGTACGGCATATACAGTGTGTGTGTGGTGCGTACGGCATATACAGTGTGTGTTTGTGTGTGTGGTGTG
The DNA here is from genome assembly GCF_032444005.1 of Ranitomeya imitator. NCBI lineage: Eukaryota > Metazoa > Chordata > Amphibia > Anura > Dendrobatidae > Ranitomeya > Ranitomeya imitator. The sequence continues at coordinate 111,856,787 of NC_091283.1, read as the reverse complement.
TTCCGCTGGTGGTATCACGCAAGAGGCTGGTACTACCAGCAGTTTCTATATTGAGACGCCCATCACTTGGGTGTCCCAATATGGAGGTTGGTGAACTTCCACCGCTTGGAATTCTGGGATTCGGACACATCTGGACTGAACAGGATGTGAAGACATTACAAGGTAAGTATTATGACCTGGTGGTCAGGACAATAATGGACCTGGTGGTTAAGAGCACACGGAATGACCTGATAGTTACTGATAATAAAGGACGAGCTCTGGGACGTGGGAACTGTGCTGACCGCAATCCCTAATCCTATCAAACACACTAGAAATAGCCGTGGATTGCTCCTAACGCTCCCTATGCAACTCGGCACAGCCTAAGGAAATAGCTAGCCCTGAAGATAGAAAAATATAGCCTACCTTGCCTCAGAGAAATTCCCCAAAGGAAAAGGCAGCCCCCCACATATAATGACTGTGAGTAAAGATGAAAATACAAACACAGAGATGAAATAGATTTAGCAAAGTGAGGCCCGACTTACTGAACAGACCGAGGATAGGAAAGGTTACTTTGCGGTCAGCACAAAAACCTACAAAAAGACCACGCAGAGGGCGCAAAAAGACCCTCCGCACCGACTCACGGTGCGGAGGCGCTCCCTCTGCGTCCCAGAGCTTCCAGCAAGCAAAACAACAAAAAAATAGCAAGCTGGACAGAAAAATAGCAAACCAAAGAAATACAAGCAGGAACTTAGCTTCTGCTGGGAAGACAGGTCACAAGAACGATCCAGGAGTGAACTAGACCAATACTGGAACATTGACAGGTGGCATGGAGCAAAGATCTAAGTAGAGTTAAATAGAGCAGCCAGCTAACGAATTAACCTCGTCACCTGTGGAAGGAAACTCAGAAACACCCACCAGAGGAAGTCCATGGACAGAACCAGCCGAAGTACCATTCATGACCACAGGAGGGAGCTCGACAACAGAATTCACAACAGTACCCCCCCTTGAGGAGGGGTCACCGAACCCTCACCAGAGCCCCCAGGCCGACCAGGATGAGCCAAATGAAAGGCACGAACCAGATCGGCAGCATGAACATCAGAGGCAAAAACCCAGGAATTATCTTCCTGACCATAACCCTTCCGCTTGACCAGGTACTGGAGTTTCCGTCTCGAAACACGAGAATCCAAAATCTTCTGCACCGCATACTCCAACTCAACGGAGGAGGATCAACGGATGGAACCACAGGCGCCACGTATCTCCGCAATAACGACCTATGGAACACATTATGGATGGCAAAAGAAGCAGGAAGGGCCAAACGAAATGACACAGGATTGATAACCTCAGAAATCTTATACGGACCAATGAAACGAGGCTTAAACTTAGGAGAGGAAACTTTCATAGGAACATAACGAGACAACAAGCAAACCAAATCCCCAACACGAAGTCGGGGACCCACACAGCGCCGGCGGATAGCGAAACGTTGAGCCTTCTCCTGGGACAATGTCAAATTGTCCACCACATGAGTCCAAATCTGCTGCAACCTATCCACCACAGTATCTACACCAGGACAGTCCGAAGACTCAACCTGCCCTGAAGAGAAACGAGGATGGAAACCAGAATTGCAGAAAAACGGCGAAACCAAAGTAGCCGAGCTGGCCCGATTATTAAAGGCGAACTCAGCCAACAGCAAAAAGGACACCCAATCATCCTGATCAGCAGAAACAAAGCATCTCAGATATGTTTCCAAAGTTTGATTAGTTCGTTCGGTTTGGCCATTTGTCTGAGGATGGAAAGCCGAGGAAAAAGACAAATCAATGCCCATCCTTGCACAAAAGGATCGCCAAAACCTCGAAACAAACTGGGAACCTCTGTCAGAAACGATGTTCTCCGGGATACCATGTAAACGAACCACATGCTGGAAAAATAATGGCACCAAATCAGAGGAGGAAGGCAATTTAGACAAAGATACCAAATGGACCATCTTAGAAAAGCGATCACAAACCACCCAAATGACCGACATCTTTTGAGAGACGGGGAGATCCGAAATAAAATCCATAGAAATATGCGTCCAGGGCCTCTTCGGGACCGGCAAGGGCAAAAGCAACCCACTGGCACGAGAACAGCAGGGCTTAGCCCGAGCACAAGTCCCACAGGACTGCACAAAAGAACGCACATCCCATGACAAAGAAGGCCACCAAAAGGATCTAGCCACCAAATCTCTGGTACCAAAGATTCCAGGATGCCCAGCCAACACTGAACAATGAATCTCAGAGATAACTCTACTAGTCCATCTATCAGGGACAAACAGTTTCTCAGCTGGGCAACGGTCAGGTCTATCAGCCTGAAATTTTTGCAGCACCCGCCGCAAATCAGGGGAGATGGCAGACAAAATTACCCCCTCTTTGAGAATACCCGCCAGCTCAGGAACACCCGGAGAGTCAGGCACAAAACTCCTTGACAGGGCATCAGCCTTCACATTCTTAGAGCCCGGAAGGTACGAAACCACAGAATCAAAATGGGAGAAAAATAACGACCATCGAGCCTGTCTCGGATTCAACCGTTTGGCAGACTCAAGATAAGTCAAATTCTTGTGATCTGTCAAGACCACCACGCGATGCTTGGCTCCTTCAAGCCAATGACGCCACTCCTCGAATGCCCACTTCATGGCCAACAACTCCCGATTACCAACATCATAATTACGCTCAGCAGGCGAAAACTTTCTAGAAAAGAAAGCACATGGCTTCATCACCGAGCCATCAGAACTTCTTTGCGACAAAACAGCCCCTGCTCCAATCTCAGAAGCATCAACCTCAACCTGAAATGGGAGCGAAACATCTGGCTGGCACAACACAGGGGCAGAAGAAAAACGACGCTTCAACTCCTGAAAAGCCTCTACAGCTGCAGAAGACCAATTGACCACATCAGCACCCTTCTTGGTCAAATCAGTCAACGGTTTAGCAACAGTAGAAAAATTAGCGATGAAGCGCCGATAAAAATTAGCAAAGCCCAGGAACTTTTGCAGGCTCTTCACAGATGTCGGCTGAGTCCAATCGTAAATGGCCTGGACTTTAACAGGGTCCATTTCGATAGTAGAAGGGGAAAAAATGAACCCCAAAAATGAAACCTTCTGAACTCCAAAGAGACACTTTGACCCCTTCACAAACAAGGAATTCGCACGAAGGACCTGGAACACCATTCTGACCTGCTTCACATGAGACTCCCAATCATCCGAAAAGACCAAAATATCATCCAAATACACAATCAGGAATTTATCCAGGTACTCTCGGAAGATGTCATGCATAAAGGACTGAAATACTGATGGAGCATTGGAAAGCCCGAATGGCATAACCAGGTACTCAAAATGGCCCTCGGGCGTATTAAATGCTGTTTTCCATTCATTGCCTTGTTTAATACGCACAAGATTATACGCCCCTCGAAGATCTATCTTGGTGAACCAACTAGCCCCTTTAATACGAGCAAACAAATCAGACAGCAACGGCAAAGGATACTGAAATTTGTCTGTAATTTTATTAAGAAGGTGGTAATCAATACAAGGTCTCAAAGAACCATCCTTCTTGGCCACAAAAAAAACCCCTGCTCCTAACGGTGATGACGACGGGCGAATATGGCCTTTCTCCAAGGATTCCTTTATATAACTCCGCATAGAGGCGTGTTCCGGCACAGATAAATTGAACAATCGGCCCTTAGGAAACTTACTACCAGGAATCAAATTAATTGCACAATCGCAATCCCTATGAGGAGGTAGGGCACTGGCTTTGGGCTCATCAAATACATCCCGATAATCCGACAAAAACTCTGGAACTTCAGAAGGAGTGGAAGACGAAATAGACAAAAATGGAACATCACCATGCACCCCCTGGCAACCCCAGCTGGTCACAGACATAGATTTCCAGTCCAATACTGGATTATGAACCTGTAGCCATGGCAACCCCAAAACGACCACATCATGCAGATTATGCAACACCAGAAAGCGGATATCCTCCTGATGTGCAGGAGCCATGCACATGGTTAATTGGGTCCAGTACTGAGGCTTATTCTTGGCCAAAGGCGTAGCATCAATTCCTCTCAATGGAATAGGATACTGCAAGGGCTCCAAGAAAAAACCACAGCGCCTAGCATACTCCAAGTCCATCAAATTCAGGGCAGCGCCTGAATCCCCAAATGCCATAACAGAATAGGATGACAAAGAGCAAATCAGAGTAACGGACAATAGAAATTTAGACTGTACCGTACCAATGGTGGCAGACCTAGCGAACCGCTTAGTGCGCTTAGGACAATCGGAGATAGCATGAGTGGAATCACCACAGTAAAAACATAGCCCATTCCGACGTCTGTGTTCTTGCCATTCAGCTCTGGTCAAAGTCCTATCACATTGCATAGGCTCAGGCCCATGCTCAGATAGTACCACCAAATGGTGCACAGCTTTACGCTCACGCAAGCGTCGATCGATCTGAATGGCCAAAGACATAGACTCATTCAGACCAGCAGGCATGGGAAATCCCACCATGACATCCTTAAGGGCTTCAGAGAGACCCTTTCTGAAGATTGCTGCCAGGGCACATTCATTCCACTGAGTGAGCACAGACCACTTTCTAAACTTCTGACAATATATCTCCGCTTCATCCTGACCCTGACACAGAGCCAGCAAGATTTTCTCTGCCTGATCCACTGAATTAGGTTCGTCATAAAGCAATCCAAGCGCCAGGAAAAACGCATCAACATCACGCAATGCCGGATCTCCTGGCGCAAGGGAAAATGCCCAGTCTTGAGGGTCACCACGTAACAAAGAAATAATGATCTTTACTTGTTGAACAGGGTCACCTGAGGAGCAAAGTTTCAATGCAAGAAACAATTTACAATTATTTTTGAAATTCAAGAACTTAGATCTATCACCAAAAAACAAATCAGGAATTGGAATCCTAGGCTCTGACATCGGATTCTGAACCACAAAATCTTGAATGTTTTGTACCCTTGTAGTGAGATTATCCATCCAAGAGGACAGACCTTGAATGTCCATGTTTACACCTGTGTCCTGAATCACCCAGAGGTAAAGGGGAAAAGAGAGACAAAAAACACTGCAAAGAAAAAAAAATGGTCTCAGAACTTCTCTTATTCCTCTATTGAGATGCATTAGTACTTTGGGCCACCTGTACTATTATGACCTGGTGGTCAGGACAATAATGGACCTGGTGGTTAAGAGCACACGGAATGACCTGATAGTTACTGATAATAAAGGACGAGCTCTGGGACGTGGGAACTGTGCTGACCGCAATCCCTAATCCTATCAAACACACTAGAAATAGCCGTGGATTGCTCCTAACGCTCCCTATGCAACTCGGCACAGCCTAAGGAACTAGCTAGCCCTGAAGATAGAAAAATAAAGCCTACCTTGCCTCAGAGAAATTCCCCAAAGGAAAAGGCAGCCCCCCACATATAATGACTGTGAGTAAAGATGAAAATACAAACACAGAGATGAAATAGATTTAGCAAAGTGAGGCCCGACTTACTGAACAGACCGAGGATAGGAAAGGTTACTTTGCGGTCAGCACAAAAACCTACAAAAAGACCACGCAGAGGGCGCAAAAAGACCCTCCGCACCGACTCACGGTGCGGAGGCGCTCCCTCTGCGTCCCAGAGCTTCCAGCAAGCAAGACAACAAAAAAATAGCAAGCTGGACAGAAAAATAGCAAACCAAAGAAATACAAGCAGGAACTTAGCTTCTGCTGGGAAGACAGGTCACAAGAACGATCCAGGAGTGAACTAGACCAATACTGGAACATTGACAGGTGGCATGGAGCAAAGATCTAAGTGGAGTTAAATAGAGCAGCCAGCTAACGAATTAACCTCGTCACCTGTGGAAGGAAACTCAGAAACACCCACCAGAGGAAGTCCATGGACAGAACCAGCCGAAGTACCATTCATGACCACAGGAGGGAGCCCGACAACAGAATTCACAACAGGTAAGTATATATTAAGATTAAAGGCTCCCCAATAAGGAATTGCCAAAGGAAAAGAACACCGTATCAATGATGAATGACATTGAATCAATGATGATCAACTGACTTTCATAAATAGTTCTTTACATCATCACCCAACTTTCAATCATTATGAATTATTTTCTACCCCATGTGCTTTCCCCCTTGTCTGCTGTCTCTCTCCTTCCTGTGCTGTGTTCTCCCCTCATGTCCTGTCCCATTTGAGCTGCGTTCTCCCCACATGTCCTGTCCCATTTGAGCTGTCTCCCCCCTGTGCTCTGTCTCTGTCACCCCTGTGCGCTTTCTCTCTCCCCATCAGCTCTCCTCCCCATCAGGGTAGGAAGCAAAAGACAATACTGGCATTACAGCAGGAGATCACAGAGGATACATTTTATAAGGTAAAATATTGTTTAAAAACAGTCAGTGAAATATTTTACCTGACAAAATGAATCCTCTGTGATCCCCTGCTGTAAAGTCAGTATTGTATTTTGCTTCCTCCCCTGCCAAGGAGATGTGGTATGCTCCGTACACGGTCAGACACAGACAATTTTTAAAATGAACTTTCGTTTGTGGGAAAACCCATATTATTGTGACCGACTACAGAGTGTGTGGTGCGTACAGTGTATACAGTGTGTGTGCATGTGGTGCATATGGCATATACAGTGTGTGTGTGGTGCGACAGTGTTCCGCTGGTGGTACCGCGCAAGAGGCTGATACCCCCAGCAGTTTCCATATTGAGTCACCCATCACTTGGGTGTCCAAATATGGCGGTCGGTGAACTTCTGCCACTTGGAATACTGGGATCCGGACACATCTGGATGGAACAGGGTTTGAAAACATTACAAGGTAAGTATATATTAAGATTCTTTCCAGATTTCGGGTCTCAACATGCCAGTAGGTCAAGGGGCATATGTTAATCTTAGGATTGTGCTGTGTGTAATACATGAACATAGTCTGGTCAGTCAGAGACAGAGAAAGAGATATTCTTTGTAGCACTGGCTAATTTTTGGTGACAATGATTTTCTAAACCAATATTGTTTAACATAAAAATAGGCGATTCTAGGTTTAAGTAATTGTTGTTTGCAATTTTTCCATGTTCGCATTTTCTGTTCTGTATTGGATCCATTTATCCATCTATTCTTCAGTATTTTATAGAGCAGCAATATTTATACAATCATGAGCTTGACACATTAATTAAATGATATTTAGATTCCTGCATTTCATTTGGAACCAGGAATAAAAATTAGACTATGTGTGTCCTTAACATCAGTTTATTATTACTGTTTTGCCTTTGACACCTCTATTTCCATAAAAGTAAAAGCAGAAACAGTTTATACCAGGAGTGGTAGCGCTAATGATAGACTCAGATGCATTAGCTTGCTTTAACTGTCTATTCAATGAGGATGTGTAATTCCCCAACCAACAAGCTGCTCATTAGCTGAATATACTTGCATATCTTTATATATATGAGACAAGCATGTGCATTCACCATTGCAGATTTAAAATGAAAATATTGCATGACGCTTTCCATTTCATACAATTATTTCATCTTTCAACATATCTAGTAGTTTTAACATTTATATCCCAAGAAGACAAACCCATTTATTTTCCCACAAGGCCAATAGTAGCTAAATGTGCTAACTCAATACAAGAAAATAATTAACTCAATCGCTAAATGGCGTAACGAGAAAAAAAAAATCAAAATGTCAGAATTACGTTTTTTGGTCTCCGCTACACTGCAATAAAATGCAATAATGGGCGATCAAAAGATCGTATCTACACCAAAATAGAATCAATAGAAACATCAGCTCAGCATGCAAAAAATAAGCCCTCACCAGCCCATAAACGTAGAAAATAGAGACGCTACAGGTCTCAGAAAATGGCGACTTTTTTTTACCAAATTTTGGATTTTTTTTCACCACTTAAATAAAAAAGAACCTAGGCATGTTTAGCGTCTATGATCTCTTAATGACCAGGAGAATCATAATTGCAGGTCATTTTTAGCATTCAGTAAACATAGTAAAAAAAAAACTGTGGAATTGCACTTTTTTGCAATTTCACTGCACTTTTAATTTTTTTTTCCATTATCCAGTACACCATATGTTGTTACCAATGGTGTCATTCAAAAGAACAACTTGTCCCACAACAAATTTGCCCTCAATTGGCCACATTGACCAAAAAAATATAAAAGTTATGGCTCTTGGAAGAAGGGGAACAAAAAACGAAAACGCAAAAACTGAAACACCTCTGGTCGTTAAGGGGTTAACTTGAATTTCCTGGCAGTATTCTATAGAGAAAGAGAGAATGGAAATGTAAAAATATCTCTACACAATTATCTAAATCATATAAGGAACTATCATTTGAATTAGAGCTGATTTAGCACTTGGCAGCAGCCACTAAACCGCGGTGTTCTGCTCAATCCACTGTTTACATCCGGCCACTCCACGACATTATAGCAGCTGATCAGTGAGGGTTTTGAGTGCTGGGCCCCCACCAATATGATATGCAAAGCAAAACTCAGATTGATAAATCAGGAACAAAAGGGAGTGCATACACCAAAAATAGAATGGACTAATATACTCCTGTTTTTTGCAGTTAAAGGCACTTGGCAAAGCAGACCTATATATTTAAAAATAACAGATTAATTAAAAAAATCCCTGCAATTTTGAGGATAGTCTCCACAGGACTAGTCTAGCTTTTATGAATATGATCGCCCTGATTATACTGCAATAAGAAATAGTTTTATTTCTGAATTATACCTTCTACATTGCGTCTCTTTATTTTGACACAAGACATCTGTTTTTAATTTTTACTGATTCATTTTTTTGTTATGATATATCAACAAAATATTGCCTATTCTATTTTTTCCCTATTTTTTCCCCCTATTTTTCAATCTGAGTTCTGCTTTGCATTTCAAGTTACGAAGCATGACCTTCGTGCTGTAAAGGTTATATGGACTAACATGTATCACCACCACTAGTATGATATTGATGACCTCTCAGGTCAACGTAGTGGAAACCCATTTTAAGTCAACCCAGTAGTGGTATAGAAAGTGTGGGACCATCAGATGTCACCAGCCACCAAAACACTGAATAAGGAGAGTTTTATCCTTCTGCCAATGTACCAGACAGTATTGCCCTGTTTTGTGTGCGCTTCTCTACCTCTCCATAGACTTTCAATTCTATTGTTAGAGGTGAATTAATCCATCACTCTTTAACCCCTTAATCCCATATGACGTACTATCCCGTCCAGGTGACCTGGGACTTAATTCCCATGGACGGGATAGTACGTCATATGCGATCGGCCGCGCTCACGGGGGGAGCGCGGCCGATCGCGGCCGGGTGTCAGCTGCCTATCGCAGCTGACATCCGGCACTATGTGCCAGGAGCGGTCACGGACCGCTCCCGGCACATTAACCCCCGGCACACCGCGATCAAAGATGATCGCGGTGTGCCGGCGGTGCAGGGAAGCATCGCGCAGGGAGGGGGCTCCCTGCGGGCTTCCCTGAGACGATCGGTACACGGTGATGTGCTCACCGTGTACCGAGCGTCTTCTCCCTGCAGTCCCCGGATCCAAAATGGCCGCCGGGCTGCATCCGGGTCCTGCAGGGAGCACTTCCGGGTCAGGATCAGGCTGCAGCTGCAGCTCTAATCCTGCCCGGCTGTATGTCAGATCACCGATCTGATAGAGTGCTGTGCACACTGTCAGATCGGTGATCTGTGATGTCCCCCCCTGGGACAAAGTGAAAAAGTAAAAAAAAAAATTTCCACACTTGTAAAAAAAAAAATAAAAAAAAAATTCCTAAATAAAGCAGAAAAAAAAAATATTATTCCCATAAATACATTTCTTTACATAAAAAAAAAAAAAACAAAACAATAAAAGTACACATATTTAGTATCGCCGCGTCCGTAACGACCCGACCTATAAAACTGGCCCACTAGTTAACCCCTTCAGTGAACACCGTAAGAAAAAAAAAAAAAAAACGAGCCAAAAAACAACGCTTTATTATCATAACGCTGAACAAAGAGTGGAATAACACGCGATCAAAAAGACGGATATAAATAACCATGTTACCACTGAAAACGTCATCTTGTCCCGCAAAAAACGAGCTGCCATATAGCATCATAACCAAAAAAATAAAAAAGTTATAGTCCTCTGAATAAAGCGATGCCAAAATAATTATTTTTTCTATAAAATAGCTTTTATCGTATAAAAGCGCCAAAACATAAAAAAAAGATATAAATGAGGTGTCGCTGTAATCGTACTGACCCGAAGAATAAAACTGCTTCATCAATTTTACCAAATGCGGAACGGTATAAACGCCTCCCCCAAAAGAAATTCATGAATAGCTGGTTTTTGGTCATTCTGCCTCACAAAAAAATCGGAATAAAAAGCGATCAAAAACTGTCACGTGTCCGAAAATGTAACCGATAAAAACGTCAACTCGTCCCGCAAAAAACAAGACCTCACATGACTCTGTGGACCAAAATATGGAAAAATTATAGGTCTCAAAATGTGGAGACGCAAAAACTTTTTTGCTATAAAAAGCGTCTTTTAGTGTGTGACGGCTGCCAATCATAAAAATCCGCTAAAAAACTCGCTATAAAAGTAAATCAAACCCCCCTTCATCACCCCCTTAGTTAGGCTAGGTTCACATTGCGTTAATGGGTTAACGCTAACGGACAGCGTTGCACGGCGAAAATGTCACAATTAACGCCGTGCAACGGGTCCGTTAGCACAACCATTGACAGCAATGTGATTTTCAGGTGTAGCGCATCGCTAGAGCGTGCCATTTTCGGCTCGCGCTAGCAAGGTGCCATTCTTTTGTGGCGCGCCTCAGACGCTGCTTGCAGCGTCCGCGGCGCGCCCGAGGTCCGATCCCCGATCTTCCAGAGCGGGGACGTTAACGCGACCACTAAACACGACACCTAAAAAGACATTGCGTTAGCGCAATCCGCTAGTGCTAAACGGATTTCCCTAACGCAATGTGAACCTAGCCTTAGGGAAAAATAATAAAATTAAAAAAAATGTATTTATTTCCATTTTCCGGTTAGGGTTAGGGTTAGGGTTAGGGCTAGGGTTGGGGCTAGGGTTAGGGTTTGGATTACATTTACGGTTGGGATTAGGGTTGGGATTAGAATTAGGGGTGTGTCTGGGTTAGGTGTGTGGTTAGGGTTACAGTTGGGATTAGGGTTAGTGGTGCGTTTGGATTAGGGTTTCATTTATAATTGGGGGGTTTCCACTGTTTAGACACATCAGGGGCTCTCCAAACGCGACATGGCGTCCGATCTCAATTCCAGCCAATTCTGCATTGAAAAAGTAAAACAGTGCTCCTTCACTTCCGAGCTCTCCCGTGCGCCCAAACAGGGGTTTACCCCAACATATGGGGTATCAGCGTACTCGAGACAAATTGGACAACAACTTTTTGGGTCCAAGTTCTCTTGTTATCCTTGGGAAAATAAAAATTTGGGGGCTAAAAATCATTTTTGTGGGAAAAAAAAGGATTTTTATTTTCACGGCTCTGCGTTGTAAACTGTAGTGAAACACTTGGGGGTTCAAAGTTTTCACAACACATCTAGATAAGTTCCATGGGAGGTCTAGTTTCCAATATGGGGTCACTTGTGGGTGGTTTCTACTGTTTGGGTACATCAGGGGCTCTGCAAATGCAACGTGACGCCTGCAGACCAATCCATCTAAGTCTGCATTCCAAATGGCGCTCCTTCCCTTCCGAGCTCTGCCATGAGCCCAAACAGTGGTTCCCCCCCACATATGGGGTATCAGCGTACTCAGGACAAATTGAACAACAACTTTTGGGGTCCAATTTATTCTGTTACCCTTGTAAAAATACAAAGCTGGGGGCTAAAAAATCATTTTTGTGAAAAAAAAAAGAATTTTTATTTTCACGGGTCTGCGTTATAAACTGTAGTGAAACACTTAGGGGTTCAAAGTTCTCACAACACATCTAGATAAGTTCCATGGGAGGTCTAGTTTCTAATATGGGGTCACTTGTGGGGGGTTTGTACTGTTTGGGTACATCAGGGGCTCTGCAAATGCAACGTGACTCCTGCAGACCAATCCATCTAAGTCTGCATTCCAAATGGCGCTCCTTCCCTTCCGAGCTCTGCCATGCGCCCAAACAGTGGTTCCCCCCCACATATGGGGTATCAGCGTACTCAGGACAAATTGGACAACAACTTTTGGGGTCCAATTTATTATGTTACCCTTGTGAAAATACAAAACTGGGGGCTAAAAAATTTTTGCGAAAAAAATAAATTTATTTTAACGGCTCTGCGTTATAAACTGTAGTGAAACACTTGGGGGTTCAAAGCTCTCAAAACACATCTAGATAAGTTCCTTAGAGGGTCTAGTTTCCAAAATGGTGTCACTTGTGGGGGTTTTTAATGTTTAGGCACATCAGGGGCTCTCCAAACCAACATGGCGTCCCATCTTAATTCCAGTCAATTTTGCATTGAAAAGTCAAATGGCGCTCCTTCCCTTCCGAGCTCTGCTATGCACCCAAAAAGTGGTTTACCCCCACATATGGGGTATCGTCGCACTCAGGACAAATTGCACAACAACTTTTGTGGTCTAATTTCTTCTCTTACCCTTGGGAAAATAAAAAATTGGGGGCGAAAAGATCATTTTTGTGAAAAAATAAGATTTTTTATTTTTACGGCTCTGCATTATAAACTTCTGTGAAGCACTTGTTGGGTCAAAGTGCTCACCACACATCTAGATAAGTTCCTTAAGGGGTCTACTTTTCAAAATGGTGTCACTTGTGAGGGGTTCCAATGTTTAGGCACATCAGGGGCTCTCCAAACGCAACATGGCGTCCCATCTCAATTCCAGTCAATTTTGCATTGAAAAGTCAAATGGCGCTCCTTTCCTTCCGAGCTCTGCCATGCGCCCAAACAGTGGTTTACCCCCACATATGGGGTATCGTCGCACTCAGGACAAATTGCACAACAACTTTTGTGGTCTAATTTCTTCTCTTACCCTTGGGAAAATAAAAAATTGGTGGCGAAAAGATTATTTTTGTGAAAAAATATGATTTTTTATTTTTACGGCTCTGCATTATAAACTTCTGTGAAGCACTTGTTGGGTCAAAGTGCTCACCACACCTCTAGATAAGTTCCTTAAGGGGTCTACTTTCCAAAATGGTGTCACTTGTGGGGATTTCAATGTTTAGGCACATCAGGGGCTCTCCAAACGCAACATGGCATCCCATCTCAATTCCAGTCAATTTTGCATTGAAAAGTAAAATGGCGCTCCTTCCCTTCCGAGCTCTGCCATACGCCCAAACAATGGTTTACACCCATATACGGGGTATCAGCGTACTCAGGACAAATTGGCCAACAATTTTTGAGGTTCAATTTCTTCTCTTACTCTTGGGAAAATAAAAAATTGGGGGCGAAAAGATCATTTTTGTGAAAAAATATGATTTTTTATTTTTACGGCTCTGCATTATAAACTTCTGTGAAGCAATTGGTGGGTCAAAGTGGTCACCACACATCTAGATAAGTTCCTTAGGGTGTCTACTTTCCAAAATGGTGTCACTTGTGGGGGGTTTCAATGTTTAGGCACATCAGTGGCTCTCCAAACGCAACATGGTGTCCCATCTCAATTCCTGTCAATTTTGCATTTAAAAGTCAAATGGCGCTCCTTCCCTTCCGAGCTCTACCATGCGCCCAAACAGTGGTTTACCCCCACATATGGGGTATCAGCGTACTCAGTACAGATTGTACAACAATGTTTGGCATCCATTTTATCCTGTTACCCTTGGTAAAATAAAACAAATTGGAGCTGAAATAAATTTTGTGTGAAAAAAAGTTAAATATTCATTTTTATTTAAACATTCCAAAAATTCCTGTGAAACCCCTGAAGGGTTAATAAACTTCTTGAATGTGGTTTTGAGCACCTTGAGGGGTGCAGTTTTTAGAATGGTGTCACACTTGGGTATTTTCTATCATATAGACCCCTCAAAATGACATCAAATGAGATGTGGTCCCTAAAAAAAAATGGTGTTGTAAAAATGAGAAATTGCTGGTCAACTTTGAACCCTTATAACTCCCTAACAAAAAAAAATTTTGGTTCCAAAATTGTGCTGATGTAAAGGAGACATGTGGGAAATGTTACTTATTAAGTATTTTGCGTGACATATCTCTGTGATTTAAGGGCATAAAAATTTAAAGTTGGAAAATTGCGAAATTTTCAAAATTTTCGCCAAATTTCCGTTTTTTTCACAAATAAACGCAAGTTATATCGAATAAATGTTACTACTAAAATGAAGTACAATATGTCACGAGAAAACAGTGTCAGAATCGCCAAGATCCGTTGAAGCGTTCCAGAGTTATAACCTCATAAAGGGACAGTGGTCAGAATTGTAAAAATTGGCCCGGTCATTAACGTGCAAACCACCCTCGGGGCTTAAGGGGTTAAAGGCGTGGTCCGACACCTAAAATTTATTTTTTAACTATTTATCGTTACACCCTAACCACTTTTCTTATTGTGCTTATTATATAATACTCTACACTTTCCCTATCTGTGTGTGCTTCCTATGATGCTTCATTTGAGACAATCATGACGTCATAGGAGACTGGGGCTGCACTCGCTCTTTGCAATATCTATCACTCCTCCTAAAACAGGACATTGCAACGAGCAGCACTGAAGTTACTTACTAGTTTTTTTGCATATCTGCCCTCATGAAGATGTCCTGGATCCTGGGCGATGGACACTGTGGGAGAGGTTAGTGCAGTGCTGACACCCTGCTTCTATCTCCACCATAGCCTCTGTGAAAGAAGACATCATCAGAGGGCAGAGATAAAAGTAGTGAGTGGCACTAGTGCTGCCCCACAACTTCTATCACTGCCCACAAATGAATCATCATCAGGTGAGTGACACCAGTGAGTGACACCAGTGAAAGCAGTGAGTGACCCCAGTGCCTCCCCTTGAAGACAATTCATGAGTGCAGCCCCAGCTTCCTGTGACGTCATATTTGAGATGCCTCTGAAATGAAATGTCACAGTAAGTACAGTAAAAAAAAAACAGTTTTAGGGATTAAGGGATTAACAAGATAGAGAGAAGTGTAGGGTATTATGTAAAAAGCAAATACAAAGGTTAGGGTGTTAGGATAGATATTTAGAAAATACATTTTAGGTGCCAGACAACCCTTTTAAGGGGGAGAACAATACTTGTAAAAGTTTTTTTGGATACAATGTTTTAAATTGCTGGCATTTTGGGATGAATGAAAATTGAACTTTCAAAGTTTAATCATAAGATTACATTCATAGCATATGTTCTGTTGTTGAATATGCAGCATGATATGTGTTATATTATGTTCTGATTAGTGATTTTGTGGATCAATTCACATGACCTCGTCCAGCATCCATGTCAGTAATCTGTGGCCATTGGGAGCCCTGAAAACCACTGCTTACTTTACATCATTCACAGCTCCTCTTTTGGTTAGGCGGCCAGGCACATTATCAATCATTGTGAGGCACATGTGATGGCACCCTAACCGAAACATTAGCCGCAGATAGTGGTAAGACTTTCCATCCTGCAGCCATAGACTACGACGTGGCATCTGGATTAAGTGCTGTGAATCAATTTGCATCATGTCTAGCTGTGATCTATTTAATATGAAGGATATGAGGCATTATTAATCTCTAAATACTCAGATCTTCCTGAGGTCATCATGTTTGAGAGAGGTGGTGTCGTTTGACACATGGTAAGGTTTTGCTATTAAAGACAGGATAGGACCGTCCCTATGGGTACACCTTGTCGTGGTGAGATAGCTTTTATGCTTTTTTTTTAATCAAAATGGCGTTAACTAAGTACCCTATATTATTTACATGTACTATTACCATTTACTGATTTGCATGCTGTAGAGAGTATGCTCATTTTTGCTTCTTTGTTTTTTTTTTTTTTTTGGGGGGGGGTCCAGGTATTGACGTGTTGTAAAGGGAGAGTCATTCTTACATTCTCCCTAGTTGTGTTTCAAGGCTTTTCAGTGCCTTGGCATCTAAGACAGTCTCATAGTACATTTTTCCAAGTATTGACTGTGTGATGTAACTTATTCATCACTATTTCACAATGTTTTTCTTATAATCAATGCTTTAGTAGGTTTATGGTTTAATGCTGTCTATAAATGTGTTTCTCTGACTTGTTTGATTTCTTTACTCAAGTTTCAAGGCTCTTAATATCTCTTGGCCTCATGCTGTGACTAGATATTGCCTTGCTGTGAATTTTATTTCCAAGTATAGGACATTTAACCTGTCATATTCCACTTAAGCTGAATTACTCTTGATTACAGGATTACAATACTATCGTCAGCATGTTATTCTACATCATGCCAACACCTGATTTTATTTCTGCAGACATCTTTTTAACGTTAATGTAAAACTGGGAAAAAAATATTTTTCCCTTGAATAATTTTAATAAGTATTCAGTTGGCGGTAGGAATGAAACTGCTGTCAGTGCTGTCTATTTTCTAGGGAAGAACTGGAGTCCTAAGCCTGAGGCCAGTAGTTAATTGGGCAGTTAGACACCAGAGATCAGTTGAGGTTTGGTGAGATATCAGACAGAATGTTTTCTCCCTCCGCTCTCTGTGTTATTGTATCATCAATGGCTGTGGTTATCCTCTATTTAAAATTAAATATGAACTTAAACACTTTACTGCCTGGCAACAATATTAATGTTATAAATCTCATAATGTTAATGAACAGGTAGAAAAATGAAAACTTACTGTTCAGATGTCCACAATAGAAATGACAAATGAAGCTGATGATCGACATGACATGAATAGTAATTGGTTTCATGCTAATTAATTGTGACCAGTAAAGATTTTGAAAATTGGCATATCCAAAAGGAAATCGGGTTATCAATTTATTTTTTCAGCAGGTGGATTTTACAATTTGCAATGATACCTAAAATTGTTGCGGACTGCCTGATACAATCCCGATTGTCTTGGCCCATTTAGACGAGCCAATAATAATAATAATTATCATTATTATTATTATACATTTTTATAGCGCCATTAATTCCATGATGCTTTAACATGTGAAAAGGGCAAATATAGACAAATACAATAAACATGAGCAAAAAACAAGGCACTAACAGGTACAGAAGGAGGGAGGACCCTGCCCGCGAGGGCTCTCAGTCTGCAGGGGATGGGTGAGGGTGCACTAGGAGAGGGTAGAGCTGGTTGCGCGGCGGTTCAGTAGGTTGAGGATCACTGCAGGCTGTAGGCTTGTCGGAAGAGGTGAGTCTTCAGGTTCTTTTTGAAGGTTTCTATGGTAGGTGAGAGTCTGATTTGTTGGGGTAGAGAGTTCTAGACTATGGGGGGAACACGGGAGAATGGATGCGGTTGTGGGAAGAAGAGATAGGAGGGGAGTAGAGAAGGAGGATCGAAGGTTGCATGTAGGTAAATACCAGGAGATCATGTCACAGATGTATGGAGGAGGAGACAGGTTATGGATGGCTTTGTATGTCATAGTAAGGGTTTTGAACTGGAGTCTCTGGACGATATGAAGCCAGTGAAGGGCTTGGCATAGGGGAGAGGCTGGGGAGTAGCAGGGAGACAGGTAGATTAGTTGGGCAGCAGAGTATAGCATGGATTAGAGTGGTGCCAGAGTGCTAGAGGGGAGGCCAGAGAGTAGGAGGTTGCAGTAGTCAAGGCGGGAGATGATAAGGACATGCACTAGTGTTTTTGTGGTTTCGTTGTCGAGGAATGAGCGGATCCGGGAAATATTTTTGAGTTTGAGATGGCAGGAGGAGGCAATGGCTTGGATATGTGGCTTGAAAGAGAGGGCAGAGTCGAGGATCAACCTGAGGCACCGAGCATGCGGGACTGGGGAAAGTGAGCAACCATTGACCTTGATGGATAGGTCTTGTGGATGGGTAGAGTGAGGTGTGGGAAAGATGATGAATTCTGTTTTGTCCATGTTCAGTTTTAGAAAGCGAACAGAAAAGAAAGCTGAAATAGCAGACAGACATTGTGGGATTTTGGGGAGTAAGGAGATGAGGTCATGTCCAGATAGGTAGATCTGTTTGTCAATGGCAAAGAGATGATACTGCCAACTGTAGGATTCTATGAGCTGTCCCAGGCCGAAGGTCTAGATCGAGAAGAATAGGGGTCCTAGAACTGAGCCTTGAGGGACACCGACAGACAAGGGGCGAGGTGAGGATGTGGAGTGGGAGAGGGAGACACTGAAAGTTTGGTCTTTTAGATGTGACAAGATCCAGGATAGGGCCAAGTCTGTGATGCCAAGAGACGATAGTATCTGTTGCAGGAGGGAATGGTCCACAGTGTCAAAGGCAGAAGACAGGTCTAGGAGAAGGAGGACATAGTAGTGTTGCTTTCTCTTGATGGTTAGTAGGTCATTGGTGACTTTAGTTAGGGCAGTTTCAGTTGAGTGATGGGATTGGAAGCCAGATTGCAACTGGTCAAACAGGGAGCAGGAGGAGAGGTGGCAGGACAGTTCAAGATGGACATGCTCTTCCAGTAATTTTGAGGCATGAGGGAGAAGAGATATCGGGTGATAGCTAGACACAGAGGATGAGTTGAGAGAGGGCTTTTTGAGGATGGATGTGATTTTGGCATGTTTGAAGGATGAGAAGGAGACACTAGTTTTGAGTGAGAGGTTGAAGAGGTGTGTTAGGGTTAGGATGAAGACTGTGGTGAGGTTAGGGATGAGGTGGGAAGGGAGCAGATCAAGCATGCAAGTGGTGAGATGTGATCTAGACAGGAGGGTGGAGAGCTGATCTTCTGTCATGGTGGAGAAGATGGTTTTGGAGGAACAGGGTTGAGCAGCTAAGAGGGTCATTGGGCACTGCGGGCCAGAGCATTCTCTGATCGTATTGACCTTCTGCTTAAAGAGAGAGGCAAAGTCTTCAGCAGAAATGAGACAGGAGGGAGGAGGTGCTGGGGGACGGAGTAGAGAATTGAAAGTGTTGAAAAGCTGTTTAGGGTTGTGAGACAGGGAGGAAATCAGAGATGAGAAATAAGTTTGCTTTGCAGCAGTGAGCGTGGACTTGAAGCTGGCGAGGGACTGCTTGTATGCGATGAAGTGCTCGGCATAGTGGGATCTCCGCACAGCGACCCTGGAAGCCTGTCTCAGTTCTTTGGTCAGGCTGGTAAGCCAGGGCTGTCTGTTGATTGTACAAGTTTTGCTATGCATGAGGGGGGTGGCTGAATCAAGTGTTGCTGTTATTGTGGTGTTATAAAAAGTGGCAGCAGCATCTGTGTCATGAAGGGAAGCTATGTCTGTAAGAGGGAGAAGGGACTCAGAGAGTGATTGTAAATTGAGGTGTTTGAGATTTCTGCAAGGGTGAGTGAGTTTGTGGAGTTGGGGTTGCGCACTAGGAGAGGAGAGGGAAGATAATGTCAGTAGGTTGTGGTCAGACAGGGGGAGGGGGGAGTTAGTGAGATTAGTAAGGGAACAGAAGCAGGTAAATATAAGGTCTAGTGTGTGACCATCTTTGTGAGTGGCCGCAGAAGACCATTGAGTGAGGCCGAAGGAGACAGTAAGCTATAAAAGTTTGGAGGCAGCTGAGGTGGAAGTGTCAATGGGGATATTGAAGTCACCCATCATGATAGTGGGGATGTCAACAGAGAGGAAATTAAGTAACCAGGTGGTGAAGTGGTCAAGAAAGGTGGAGATGGCTAGTTCTGGGGGGCGGTAGATGACAGCCAGCTGGAGGTTGGAGGGGGAATAGATGCGGATGGAGTGCACCTCAAATGAAGGAAGAGTAGTGGAGTGTGGTAGTGGGATTGGAGTAAAGGAGCAGGTGCTGGACAGGAGCAAGCCAACTCCTCCACCACATTTGGTAATGGGGCGAAGGGGTATGAGAGAGGTGGAATCCGCCACAGGAAAGTGCAGCCAGAGAGGCAAAGGCAGAGGGGGTGAGCCAGGTTTCAGTGATGCCAAGGAAGGCGAGTTTTTGGGTGATGAAGAGGTCATGGATAAATGGCAGTTTGTTGCAGATGGAGCATGCGTTCCATAGAGCTCCAGGTAGGGGGACCGGGGGAGTGGGGGCTGGATGAATGGGTATGAGGTCAACATGGTTGGGAAAACATGTAGAGGATCATGGCAGGGGGGTAGAAATGAGTGTGGGTATGTGTTGAGGAGGGCCAGGATTTGGGGATACGTCACCAGTGATGAGGAGTAGCAGACAGAGCGTTAGAAGGTGGGAGCAGGATAGGACATGATGCAGCCATGTGTGTCTGGAGAAAGAGGATTGTATGTGGAGGAACAGCTGTGAGGAGGAGGTAAGATGGCTGTGGAGGATGGAGGGTGAAATTACTAGTTCCTTACTAGGTGGGGGGATTACAGGAGGTAGGGAAAAATAGAGTAGTATGGGGGTGAAAGAGAAAAGACACCGAAACATTGTAGTGGTTTGATATTTGGTTACCTTACAATCAAATTCCAGTCCAATTCAAGTCTAATTCAAAGTATAGTAAAGTATAGTTATTAGAAATCTGTTATTTGAAATATGGAATTTGGAAGATACATGGATCAGACTAAACTCTTGATGTAGAGAGTTAAGCAAAGGTCATAAAGAGAGGGAGGGGTTGGAGTCACCACTCAAAGATATGCCAGAATAATATAATGAGAGACATGAAACAGGTCATGGAAGCAAGATGATAGGTAAGAAGCATACCAGAAAAAGATTATATGCACTGCACATAGACACTCAGATGCCAGGGAAAGCATAGAAAATCAATATAATATACAGAGACATTCAGGATCCCAGAAGAGTTGGGGAAAGTCAGTTCATACTCATACTGCATAATCAGGTTGTTTAACCCTTTTCTGACCTCGGACGGGATAGCACATCCGAGGTCCGATCCCCTGCTTTGATCTGGACTCCAGCGGTGAGCCCATATCATAGCCGCGACATGTAAGCTGACATGTGCGTGCAATAGCGGCAAGTGGAATCACGATCCAACCCCCACTATTAACTAGTTAAATGCCACTGTCAAACGCTGACAGCGGCATTTAACTACCGCGTCCGGCCGCACGGCCTTGAATGCGCTCATCGCTGACCTCGTCACATGATCGGAGGTCAGCGATGTGTCTCCTTGAGACCTCTATGGTTGTTGATGTCAGCTTTCTGTGAGCGCCACCCTGTGGTCGGTGTTCATAGCAAGCCTGTAATTCTACTACATAGAGGCAATCTATGCTTCGCCTCTATGTAGTAGAACCAATCGAGTTGTGCCAGCTTCTAGCCTCCCATGGAGGCTATTGAAGCATGGCAAAAGTAAAAAAATGTTTAAAAAAATATGAAATAAATAAAAAAAATATAATAGTTTAGATCACCCCTTTTTCGCCCCATTCAAAATAAAGCAATAAAAATAAAATCAAATATACACATATTTTGTATCACCGCGTTCAGAATCTCCCGATCTATCAATAAAAAAAGGATTAACCTGATCACTAAATGGCGTAGAGAGAAAAAAATCGAAATGCCCGAATTGCGTTTTTTTGGTAGCCGCAACATTGCATTAAAATGCAATAAGGGGTGATCAAAAGTACGTATATATTATGCACCAAAATGGTATCACTAAAAATTTCAGCTTGGCGCACACAAAAAAAGCCCTCACCAGACTCCAGATCACGAAAAATGGAGACGCTACTAGTATCGGAAAATGGTGCTTTTTTTAAGCAAAGTTTGGATTTTTTTTTCACCAAATAGATAAAATACAGTTATATGAAAAAGTTTGGGCACCCCTATTAATCTTAAGCTTAATGTTTTATAAAAAATGTATTTTTTGCAACAGCTATTTCAGTTTCATATATCTAATAACTGTTGGACACAGTAATGTTTCTGCCTTGAAATGAGGTTTATTGTACTAACAGAAAATTTGCAATCTGCATTCAATCAAAATTTGACAGGTGCATAAGTATGGGCACCCCACCAGAAAAGTGACATTAATATTTAGTAGATCCTCCTTTTGCAAAAATAACAGCCTCTAGTTGCTTCCTGTTGCTTTTAATGAGTTCCTGGATCCTGGATGAAGGTATTTTTGACCATTCCTCTTTACAAAACAATTCCAGTTCAGTTAAGTTTGATGGTCGCCGAGCATGGACAGCCCTCTTCAAATGATCCCACAGATGTTCAATGATATTAAGGTCTGGGGACTGGGATGGCCATTCCAGAACAGTGTAATTGTTCCACTGCATGAATGCCTGAGTAGATTTGGAGCAGTGTTTTGGATCATTGTCTTGCTGAAAGATCCATCCCCTGCGTAACTTCAACTTTGTCACTGATTCATGAACATTATTGTCAAGAATCTGCTGATACTGAGAGGAATCCATGCGTCCCTCAACTTTAACAAGATTCCCGGTGCCGGCATTGGCCACCCAGCGCCAAAGCATGATGGAACCTCCACCAAATTTTATTGTGGGTAGCAAGTGATTTTCTTGGAATGCTGTGTTTTTTGGCCGCCATGCATAACGCCTTTTTGTATGACCAAACAACTCAATCTTGGTTTCATCAGCCCACAGGACCTTCTTCCAAAAAGAAATTGGCTTCTCCAAATGTGCTTTTGCATACCTCAGCCGACTCGGTTTGTAGCGTGCTTGCAGAAACTGCTTCTTTCGCATCACTCTCCCATACAGCTTCTCCTTGTGCAAAGTGCGTTGTATAGTTGACCGATGCACAGTGACACCATCTGCAGCAAGTTGATGCTGCAGCTCTCTGGAGGTGGTCTGAGGATTGTCCTTGACTGATCTCACCGTTCTTCTTCTCTGCCTTTCTGATGTTTTTCTTGGCCTGCCACTTCTGGCCTTAACAAGAACTGTACCTGTGTTCTTCCATTTCCTTACTATGTTCCTCACAGTGAAATTGACAGGTTAAATCTCTGAGACAGCTTTTTGTATCCTTCCCCTGAACAACTATGTTGAATAATCTTTGTTTTCAGATCATTAGACAGTTGTTTTGAGGAGCCCGTGATGCCACTCTTCAAAGGAGATTCAAACAGGAGAACAACTTGCAAGTGGCCACTTTAAGTAGCTTTTCTCATGATTGCATACACCTGGCTATGAAGTTCAAAGCTAAATGAGGTTAGAAAACCAAAAAAAGTGCTTTAGTAAGTCAGTAATAAGTAGGTAGGAGTATTTAAAACAAGAAAATGATAAGGGTGCCCATACTTATGCACCTGTCAAATTTTGTTTGAATGAAGATTGCACATTTTTTGTTAGTACAATAAACCTAATTTCAAGGCAGAAACATTACTGGGTCCAACAGTTATTAGATATATGAAACTGAAATAGCTGTTGCAAAAAAAAATCAATTTTCATAAAACATTAAGCTTAAGATTAATAGGGGTGCCCAAACTTTTTCATATAACTGTATAACCTAAACCTATGAACTCGTAATGACCTGGAGAATCATAATGGCAGGTCAGTTTTAGCATTTAGTGAACCTAGCAAAAAAGCCAAACAAAAAACACTTTTTTTGCAATTTCACTGCACTTGGAATTTTTTCCCATTTTCTAGTACCCAACATGGTAAAACCAATGATGTCGTTCAAAAGTACAACTCGTCCCGCAAAAAATAAGCTCTCACATGGCCATATTGACGGAAAAATAAAAAAGTTATGGCTTTGGGAAGGAGGGGAGCGAAAAACAAACACGGAAAAATGGAAAATCCCATGGTCATGTAGGGGGTTAGGCATGGTGGCAATTAGCTGACAAACGAGCAAAATGCTCCATCATCAGGTAACTGGATCATTCATGCCAGAATTAAAATCATCTTTATCGGCAGAACATCTTGCTCTGTAAGATGTTCTCCCAAAATCTATGATATTCTATGTATACAATATGATTGCATTTACAATAATTTACAATGATTTTGTGGGCATAGACTCCTAGTCTAAATAGACCATTAAATGGCCTTCAATTGCCTTGTATATGGCTGATGATCAGTTTTCAGTTAATGACCACAGTTGCCAAATATAAATGGCCTTTCACCAGTTAGTGGCTCTACAATATTTTCTCATTAGCATATTCAAATACTTTTTAATTATTTTCGAGGCAATACATGGAACTTAATTTTGATGATATATATCTATAATATAACGCTGAGAGCGTCACTCTGTCCGAAGCGCTTATAGACTGCGCAGGCGCAAGCGCCGACGCAGTCTGGCCCCCACAGAGTGATGCTCCCAGGAGATGGCGGTATGCGTAAGCACTGAACACATACCGCGATTTCCACCGGAGAGTCAGGGACCGTGGACGCGCCAGGAGGGAGGGTAAGTATATTCACCTGTCCTCCGTTCCAGCGCTGCGTGCGGCTCCGTCTCCCGGCTCCTCTGCTGTGACAGAGTCCAGTCACAGGCAGAGGAGCCGGAGTGTGTGTTCGAGAAAATGGCGCCGGAAAGCGCGGACTGCGCAGGCGCCGATTCCTGCTGCCGGAATTGGCGCCTGCGCAGTCCGCGCTTTCTGGCGCCATTTTCTTGAAGACACACCTGCAGTGGAGCCGGACGATAGGTGAGTATGGTATTTTTTTTTTTTATATGGCAGCAGCATATGGGGGCATACACACTGGAGCGTCTTATGGGGGGCATATAATACAATAGTGGCGCAGGATGGGAGCAGCACATGACAGAACGGGCACAGGATGGCAGCAGCACATGACAGAACGGGCGCAGGATGGCAGCAGCACATGACAGAACGGGCGCAGGATGGCAGCAGCACATGACAGAACGGGCGCAGGATGGCAGCAGCACATGACAGAACGGGCGCAGGATGGCAGCAGCACATGACATAACGGGCGCAGGATGGCAGCAGGATGGGAGCAGCACATGACAGAATGGGTGCAGGATGGCAGCAGCGCATGACAGAACGGGCGCAGGATGGCAGCAGCACATGACAGAACGGGCGCAGGATGGCAGCAGCACATGACAGAACGGGCGCAGGATGGCAGCAGCACATGACAGAACGGGTGCAGGATGGCAGCAGCGCATGACATAACGGGCGCAGGATGGCAGCAGGATGGGAGCAGCACATGACAGAATGGGCGCAGGATGGCAGCAGCGCATGACAGAACGGGGGCGCAGGATGGGAGCAGCACATGACAGAACGGGCACAGGATGGGAGCAGCACATGACAGAACGGGCGCAGGATGGCAGCAGCGCATGACAGAACAGGCGCAGGATGGCAGCAGCGCATGACAGAACGGGCGCAGGATGGCAGCAGCACATGACAGAACGGGCGCAGGATGGCAGCAGCACATGACAGAACGGGTGCAGGATGGCAGCAGCACATGACAGAACGGGCGCAGGATGGCAGCAGCACATGATGGAGACCATATACCAATATAAATGCTCGCCACCCGGGCGTAGAACGGGTTCAATAGCTAGTATATATATATATATATATATATATATATATATATACATATATATATTTGTATGTATATAATTTTTGGGGGGTCTGAATCTGGGGAAATGTAAAGAGAATGTAAATGTGTATTTTCCATTTATGTTTAACTTTTTTAAATTCTTTTTTTATGTTCACAGCGGACCCCTAAAAATCATTTAAAATATGTTCACCTTCCATTACAAAATTATTTTTATATATTTTGGACATAATTTTTTTTTACAGGAGTGGGGCAAGAAACATCAATTTGGACTAGCCCTTTTTTAGGGGTATTTTAACTTTTTCTTGATTATTTATTTTTTCATTTATTCACACACTGTGAGTCCCCCTTAAGGTCTTAAAATACCTTATGGGGGCATTTTGTCATGTTAATACATTCTTTTTATTGGAAATTTCCCCTGCAACTGGGGTTGGTATATTAGTTGCACTTACAGGGGAAATTCAGCCTACTGTAATGGACTGAGTTGTGGAACCATTGTGTCGTGATCTGAGGAGAGCCTGGAGGTACATGACTAGGTGCCTCACCAAGTCCGACCTCGGATGCACGGCAACTTGGTATACCGCAATCCGAGGAGGGACGAGGGAGAGGCGACCAGGTGCTACACCAGGACTGAGCTTGAGTAGATGGTAGCTGACCCCCAAGAGACAGGAAGCAGGAATGGTCAAAAATGGTAGGTGCAGTTGAGCACGGCTGATATATAGACAGGTATGGGGTGGTGGGCATGGCTGATATACAGGCAAACAGGCAGGCATGGCTGACGTACAGGACAAGTATGCTGGGATGGGAGTACTGGGACCTGAGAACTAGCAAACATGTTAGAAACAAGCTACAACGTTGCACAGGCACCTTCATGCTGGTGGAGGAGCCTTAAATAGTACTTGTCTCCTAGCCATTGGCTGGGTACACTATAAGATGGCGCACGTGGCCCCTTTAAGAAGGAGGGAACATAGTGCCTGTGGATATCACATATCGCAATGACAACATCTTTGAATGCCGAGCATACCCATATAATGTATGATAAATAAAATTATACAGGTCCTTCTCAAAAAATTAGCATATAGTGTTAAATTTCATTATTTACCATAATGTAATGATTACAATTAAACTTTCATATATTATAGATTCATTATCCACCAACTGAAATTTGTCAGGTCTTTTATTGTTTAAATACTGATGATTTTGGCATACAACTCCTGATAACCCAAAAAACCTGTCTCAATAAATTAGCATATCAAGAAAAGGTTCTCTAAACGACCTATTACCCTAATCTTCTGAATCAACTAATTAACTCTAAACACATGCAAAAGATACCTGAGGCTTTTATAAACTCCCTGCCTGGTTCATTACTCAAAACCCCCATCATGGGTAAGACTAGCGACCTGACAGATGTCAAGAAGGCCATCATTGACACCCTCAAGCAAGAGGGTAAGACCCAGAAAGAAATTTCTCAACAAATAGGCTGTTCCCAGAGTGCTGTATCAAGGCACCTCAATGGTAAGTCTGTTGGAAGGAAACAATGTGGCAGAAAACGCTGTACAACGAGAAGAGGAGACCGGACCCTGAGGAAGATTGTGGAGAAGGACTGATTCCAGACCTTGGGGAACCTGAGGAAGCAGTGGACTGAGTCTGGTGTGGAAACATCCAGAGCCACCGTGCACAGGCGTGTGCAGGAAATGGGCTACAGGTGCCGCATTCCCCAGGTAAAGCCACTTTTGAACCATAAACAGCGGCACAGGCGCCTGACCTGGGCTACAGAGAAGCAGCACTGGACTGTTGCTAAGTGGTCCCAAGTACTTTTTTCTGATGAAAGCAAATTTTGCATGTCATTCGGAAATCAAGGTGCCAGAGTCTGGAGGAAGACTGGGGAGAAGGAAATGCCAAAATGCCTGAAGTCCAGTGTCAAGTACCCACAGTCAGTGATGGTGTGGGGTGCCATGTCAGCTGCTGGTGTTGGTCCACTGTGTTTCATCAAGGGCAGGGTCAATGCAGCTAGCTATCAGGAGATTTTGGAGCACTTCATGCTTCCATCGGCTGAAATGCTTTATGGAGATGAAGATTTCATTTTTCAGCACGACCTGGCACCTGCTCACAGTGCCAAAACCACTGGTAAATGGTTTACTGACCATGGTATTACTGTGCTCAATTGGCCTGCCAACTCTCCTGACCTGAACCCCATAGAGAATCTGTGGGATATTGTGAAGAGAAAGTTGAGAGACGCAAGACCCAACACTCTGGATGAGCTTAAGGCCGCTATTGAAGCATCCTGGGCCTCCATAACATCTCAGCAGTGTCACAGGCTGATTGCCTCCATGCCACGCCGCATTGAAGCAGTCATTTCTGCCAAAGGATTCCCGACCAAGTATTGAGTGCATAACTGAACATTATTATTTGTTGGTTTTTTTGTTTGTTATTAAAAAACACTTTTATTTGATTGGATGGGTGAAATATGCTAATTTATTGAGACAGGTTTTTTGGGTTATCAGGAGTTGTATGCCAAAATCATCAGTATTAAAACAATAAAAGACCTAACAAATTTCAGTTGGTGGATAATGAATCTATAATATATGAAAGTTTAATTGTAATCATTACATTATGGTAAATAATGAAATTTAACACTATATGCTAATTTTTTTAGAAGGACCTGTACTAGCCAGAGTTTCATAACAAATGTGATTCTTATCATAAATTATTAATATCACATACATTAAAAAATACACAAAAACACAGAGATAAAATGGTGAGTGCCACAGGAAAAGACAAGATTGATGAATAATACATCATATACAGTTGAAACCAGAAGTTTACATACACCATATAAAGAGACACATCTGCATGTTTTTCTCAATATCTGACATGAAATCAGAACAAACCTTTCCTGTTTTAGGTCAATTAGGCTTACTATAATTATTAATATTTGCCAAATGCCAGAATAATGAGAGAGAGAGAGAATGTTTTAAGGCATTTGTATTACTTATGCCAAAATCATCAGTATTTAAACAATAAAAGACCTGACAAATTTCAGTTGGTGGATAATGAATCTATAATATATGAAAGTTTAATTGTAATCATTACATTATGGTAAATAATGAAATTTAACACTATATGCTAATTTTTTGAGAAGGACCTGTATTTCCCTTTTGTTTTGTAGCTTTCCTTTGTGCTCATATATATTTTATCAAGATATCTACATAATTTTTACTGCCTTCAAGGCACATAAACTTGTATTTTCCCAAGAACATTTCTTGGAACAGTTTGACTTAAGTGACAACCCTTATATTTATAACTGTTAGCACATAGTTTGCTTGCAGCATATGTTCTATCTGATCTACTGACTGCAAAGCAAGGTGCTGATATTTGACATTAAGCATTGGACAGTAGCATCACTGATGTATGTAGAGAATTGTGGCAGTTGAGGAGACATAGGTTGCATCAAAGAAAGACATCTGAAGTGTTTGACAAGAACTATTGAATGAACAGTACTAAACCATAGAAAATTCATACCAAGTATGCATGAACTTCTAACAAAGAATTGTATAGATCCTTGCATATTCTATGGGGAAGGAACACAATGCCAGTCTAGACATGTCAATTCTAAGAACAATTTCCTAAGCAGATTTTTACTTCTGCCTACGCTTAAAGGGAGCCTGTCAGTAGATTTTTGCTATGTAATCTGAGGACAGTATGAGGAAGGGGTTAAAACACAGATTTCAATTATGTATCACATATAAGGTGATGTGCTGCTATTTAATTACAATGAAGGTTCTATCATCTGGTGAATATCATTGTCCAGACTACAGCAGCTACATTAGCATGCATTTGCTAGCCTGACTCCACCCCATCCTGTGATAAGCAGCTCATTGTCTATAGACTATGTAGAAAGATAGGCTGTAAACCAAAACCAGGAATGGGTGAAAATGTTGTTTTTAACAAAGTTTGCTTCTTAAGTTTTAATGGTGGCAATTAAAATTCAGTCTAAATTGTTATGAAGAGTGATTGGATGAATTGCCAAAAAATTCAAACACATTTTTTGCCATGAAAATTAACTTAATCACAAAATATTATAAGAACAGACTAGTTGCAAGGGGGTTATTGCTTAAAATCATTGTCTATTTCTATTAAACATGTATACCTCCAAGGAACCATGTGCAGCCATCTTTGCTTTGTATCAGAAAGGCTTTCCTGACAAGGAAATTACTGCTGTAAGATTACCCCTGAATCAATTATTTATTGTATTATCAAGAACTTCAAAGAAAAGTTCAATTGATATGAAGAAGGCTTCAAGGAACCCAAGTGCTAGGACTAGATATGAGTGGATCAATCTGCAGGGAGTTTGCATCGATTGTGCCAAAATTCACAATTTCACACCAACTCGAACATTTTGAGATTCGGTTCATGATTTGCAAAAAAAAAAACTTTTCTAGAAGCATTTTCCATAGCGCTGAAGCATCAGAGAGCATCCATTTTGTCATTTTGTGTTGCTGCACAGGCCTCCTCATAATGTCTTAAAGCCATGACCAGGGGCGTAATGATTGTGGTCGTAGAGGACGGGGCTGTGCGAGGGGGTCCGCCGATGCTACGGCAAACTTCAACTGTCAAGTGTATTTCTGTGCAGGGTACCCATGAGGCCAGTGCCATGCAATACACAAGGCCGTATAATCAGAGACCAGCAGCTGTCGACGTTCACGTCACTGGGGGCGCATGGCAATGATGTCATGAGATCCCGTCACTTGCACGCTGAACTCAAATGCCGGCTTAACAAGAGGACATAACTTGGCGTGGCAGAGGATGGGTGGTGAGTATAATCAGTTATTTTCTATGCATTAAAGAACAGAAACATATATATAAAAGGATAGGGGATATATACCAGGATGGGCTCAGGATAGGGAACATATATACCAGGATAGGGCACATATATGCCAGGATGTTGGATATACATACCAGGATGGGGGATGTATATATCAGAATGAGACCAGGATGGGGAAAATATATACAAAAATGGGGGATATACACCAGGATAGGGCCCAGGAAAAGAGGCATACATACCAGGATGGGAAACAGACAGTTGTGTGAAAAAGTGTTTGCCCCCTTCCTGACTTCCTATTCTAAGATATTGCCTGAGTGGTTTCCGGTTTTGGTTCCACCGGACCGGTTTCAGGCTCAAAGTACAGATACAGATTAGACTGGAACAGGTACTATAACAGATGTAGGTTCAATGACCTGGTAATGGGCTATCAGCTAACAGACTGAAAACTCAATTGCTGCTCAGGCACTGCCCTACAAGTGGAGGTGCCTTAAGTACTAAGTGCCTCCCAGTTAGTGGCTGGTGACACATAAGATTTGCACTGTCTCTTGAAGGGAACAGGAGTGTGCGTGCACGCATCCTAAGCGCATCATCAGGCTAATACTAATAGTGTTTGAAAGTTAGAAACTCCTGTCTAATATGCATCATGAATGTATGAACCAGAAAACCCTTCGGTCACAGAGTGGCCAATTACCTAAGAGCTTGTGCCACTAGTAGGC
This sequence comes from Ranitomeya imitator, assembly GCF_032444005.1. Taxonomy (NCBI): domain Eukaryota; kingdom Metazoa; phylum Chordata; class Amphibia; order Anura; family Dendrobatidae; genus Ranitomeya; species Ranitomeya imitator. The sequence goes on along the minus strand of NC_091283.1, from coordinate 111,825,907 downwards.
TCTATGACTTAGAGCCTGCTTTTGTCACTCTGAAGCCAGTTGGATCTAGCAATCTGGCCAGCTTCAGTGTCCTTACCTTTCTAATATACTGTGGAGACAATGCTGCCTCTACTTACACAATAGGAGAGTTCATAGTTTGACCAAGCATAGCAACCATACCAATGGTAAAAACCTTTCAATCTGTAGCAGCACCCCATACCCTGCACAGCAGGAAGATGGGGGCAGAGAGCGGTGCTCTCCTGAGGATAAGAGGTTGAGACAGCCCCTTTAATTAGTGTTATTTTGTTTAGTATTTAATTCTCTTGTACAGATGTGTCTTTTTATCAGATAAGTACTTTCCACACTTTACTATTGCATTAAATTATATTTCTCAACTGGCATAATGAATGATTTTCATGCCTACAAAAGGTTTAGTCTTCAAAGGGTTACTATAAAAAATTCCAGAATTCAAGGAATCGGTCCCTTTAGAATTTTCTCCTTGAGATTGATTAAATCATAAATGCATTCTGCATACCTTCACACTACAATGTATACTACTGTACAGTACATTCCTTTCTTCCAATCTTCTCTGTTATTGCCAACATCATTGACATCACAGAATATATGTTTCCATATCTCCCATGCATATAACTGACTCGCTTGGACATTTCCTATTATAGCAACAACCTTTTGGCATGAAATAAACTCATTCATTTCAATTCAAAGTATTCCAATATATTTCCCTATGGAGAACACATTGTATTAAAGTTCCAGTATTTAGACGGAAGCAATTCTGAGAAGTATCTGGGGAATACGCCATGTGCATTTAAAAGATAAAGAAGGATTTAGAAACAACTCATTCATTGTATACTTATGTCATGAAGTTGCCATAGAATATTAAACAGTTTTAATAGTTTCCAAGAAAATGCACCAAAATCACATACAAGCACATTGAAAAAGATGGATTCATAATCAGCTGCTTAAATTGGCTGCTGAGTTAAGTAATATGTGCCCACTGGGTCATTAGAAAATTCGGACAGGGCAAAATCAAGGAGTGGAGTCTAAAGGTACTCATATGTTAGGGGTCGAGTTCCTGCCTCTGCACAGGGGAAATCTCGAGCCATCTCCGCTGCGGTCTCCCATTCTTCTGCTGCAGTGGAGCCTGCTCAGCGGAGGCGTCGGTCCCAGCGTCATGCTCAGTCTGACACTGTGCGAAGGGTTACTGCTGTCCTTCCAGCTTCTGCCATTGTGGCCAGTACTGGTCAGCAGCGAGCAGACGTCTTTGGGACTAAGTCCTACTTTTCCCCTTCTGAGCATGCCCAGCGTAAGAGCTCTCATTGGAGATCAAGGGTCACATGCTCAGGTACTGCAGCAAATCCTATTGGTCCTCTAGGAAGGTCCTGAAGGTGTTCAACGTCTGTGGCAGTCTCTCATTGGTCCTTCTAGGCAGATCCTGTACTTGCTGCAGCTATAAGAGGTGCGCATGACCGCACGGCCATGCGCTAGTGTCAATTTATGTACGAGCTCAGCGCCAGTGTGGTCATGTTTGTGTGTGTATTCAGGGACCCGGCTGAAATAAGCCCCTAGAATTCTGGCACCTCCGGCGAGGAGTTTCGTGTGTATGTGTGTATTCAGGGACCCGGCTGAAATAAGCCCCTAGAATGCTGGCACCTCCGGCGAGAAGTTTCATGTTTGCATTTGACTGCATGACCACCATCTGCTCTACTAAGTAGCTGTGTTCCTCTGTGAGCCAAACAGGGCACAGCGTTATCCTTGCTAACAGACTCTGTGAAGTAACAGAGTCTGTTTATACTACTATATTGTACCGCCATATCTAGCTGCAGGTGCTTTCCTGCACGGTGGATCCCGGGTTGCGAACGCACCAACTTCTTCTAATAAATAAATATATTCGGTGCGTTCCGCCAATCCTAACATTCATACACATTAGACAGGTCATTTGAACTTGCCAAAATTATTAAGACAGTTCAATATGTATGGATGCCTATAGAATCTCATTTAGCACTGCCCAAATTTTATTAATGATCAATTGGGCCCACATCACAAGCCATACATTTTCCCCACAGCCTCTTCAGAAAAAAACTAGTATTAACTTCTTTCCACTAAAAGATGTTTAATTCACATCCTGGGAATGGGTTATATGGGTGTAGTGGGCTCAGAAGCTGAGCTCCCTCCCACAAGCAGCAGATACCAGCTATAATATATAGCCTGCATGAGGCTCTAATAACCACAACTGTTGACCACTTTAATGCTTCAGTAAATGTCAGACAACGGCATTTAAATAAAATGTGCACAGTGATCTGCTCCCATTGGCGATGAGTTACTATGACAGACTCGTGTCTTCTGAAGATGCCTGTCGCTGTCATCTCATCTTCCTTTGAACCTTTTTTAAGTACTTATAAAAAACAAAAGTAAAAACATTTAAAAATTCAAATCACCCCTCACTTTGCAACGTTAAAACTAATCAAAGGAAAAAAATAAACACATCTGGTATACCACACAATTCTTTAGATTGATGATATGAATTCGTAAGTAATGATGGAACAGCTCTTCCAGGTCTTTCTCCTGCTTGAGGATCTGGGTCCCAATGCGACCAACAACTCCTAGATTTGGGTTGCTTGGGATTGGCTATTTGATTCCAGACTGACAATGGATCTTTGATTTGGAAGGCAGTTCAGTTCCTCTTAATCAAACTCATTGTCCTCCATGACTTTCTGGGCATCCCAAAGGACCAATTCCTGGGTCAAATCTGACAGAGTGTTGGTGGCCCTGTATTCGATCCATTGAAGCTGGCACAAGTCTTCTAGTTGACGTTTCCTCTTGAAGCAGTATATCCACTCTGGTCCTCTTCTCAAGACTGAGTTGGTGGGACTGAACATGATGGCGTTCGAAACTTGCTGTGTATGCTTCACCTTCCAAGAAAGTTTTTATTGAGGGCTGGAAGAGCCAGGAAAAATATGTAGACAATCCTCTTATCAAGCGGAGACTGAAGTTTATTTGGAGATTTTGTAGCAGAACAGTTTCATAGAAGTTAGAGAGATAACACAGGCAGGCACAAACAGGGGTACAGACAGGAAGGGGAATTCTGGGATGCCTGGCGATGGTTTGGCTCTAGCCTGGCCATGGTGTGGCAAGGCGGCAGAATGGCGATGTAATTGCCCCGAATAACAGTAGTAAGGGCTTTTTATACATGATACAGACAAAGAAAGCACATTGCCGCAAAAGGGCATATACATGATAACATCATATTGCAGAGAAAAACATATTTAAAGACAAAACAATGGTTAAATGTAATGACTTTGAGATTCTTTACGCCAAACTCCATTAGAACTCGTAAATCTCCTTTTTCGTCTTAGCAATTGTAATTAATCACATCACGTCTATTTTCCAATATCACTACAACAAATACACTTATTTATTACCATATGTTACCCTTTTTCTGATCCAATTAAACTGTGTGTATGCCCGCTATACCTTCTAATGGCCATGATCTCATCTGGTGTCTCCAATCTGTCTATGACTTTCAGAAGTACATCTTATTAGCTTTCTAGAAGCAAAGTCAGTTAGTTTATAACTTTGCACAAGATGGCTGCTAGAACCAACATGGCTGTTCCATATATTATGGCTGACTATTTTCTTACACACCTATGGTCTGCTGAGTCTGTCTAGCTGCCTCCCTGCTTGTGGAGCCCCTAGATGGTGTCTACATACACCAGTCTCCTGTAGCTCCACCAGATCTGCTTGGCTGAGTAGTATCCCACCGCTGTCACCAAATGTGGAAGCATGAGGGTCAGTGGGTGCTTTCGTCCGCTGCCTGACTGTCTTTAGAAAGACTGCATGGGCCAGGGCTCATCCCACTGAACGTCAATACATTTTCTCCGTGAACAAAATACTACTCAGACAACACAGGGTGAGGGTAACACAGTGTAGCAGTACTTTATTCGACCACCAACAGTCAATAACATATAGTACAGTCCCAAAAGTACACAAGATGGTGAATATGACATAGTCTCACCCTTCTGTTGGCTTGCCAGGAATTAGAAAATCTGTCACTTCGGGTCTTCCAGAGTCAACTACCCCAAGCAGTTACACCCTTGTTTTGGCAGGCACTCACAGAGAGGAGGTAACAGCAAGCTTAGAGAGCTGACAGATTCCATTGAGGTATGTGGCCAGGTGACCTGATTGTCCCTACCTGGGTTCTCCTAAAGTCTCCATATATTCAGTGATGGGCAGTGGATCAAATCTGTATTGTTTTTCTTGTGGGAGCCTGGTGTCTTGGCTGCTGTCGCCTAAAGTCTCCCTTTAGATTGAGAGAGTTCCCTTCTATACCCACAGCTGTCCTTTAGGGCATTATCAACAGGTTTGGAGGGAGGTGGGACAAGGTCATTGTTCGAGTGTTGCACATTCAGGTTAGCATATTTTGACCTTCAGTGTTTGCAGAACAACTAGCTGCATGGACTGATACAATGGGTAGTCAGCAGGCATTCACCAAATTAACAAACACTGATTGTTCAATTAACCTGTGCCTTTGTTCCTCAAGGATAGCAGAAAAATAAGCTGTATGAGCTGATACAATAAGTATCAGCAGCCATTCAACAAATCAAGAAACATCAATTCAATTTACAACTACAGTCATGTTTAGGCTTTTATGAACAATAGTTAAATAATTAACAAATAATCTTTATTACATAAATCACACAGTGAGAAACAACAGCACAAAAAGCACCTAAAAAAACTTAAAAATAGGACAGAGTGGTTCATACACATTTGAAAAATCAGGCATATAAAACATATATTAAATATTTATGACAGGCTGTGCTTCATGTAATTATACATGATCAAATTAGGCTGTTACAGAGCAAAAGCAAATTCAAAGAAACACCATAGGACTGTGCTTCTCTGATCCGGTTTCCTGCATGTTAGCAGTAATCCTCTTAGAAAAATGAGCAGCACGTAAAATCTACATATATGTGAAGCTCAACAATACAGACCATGTGCCATTTTCAAGTAGAACCACACTGCCCAGCAGCAAGTAAAATATATATATATATATATATGTGGTTCTATTTGAAAATCCTTCATATGAACAATAGCTCCTTTTCTTGGGCTTACCGAATAATACGTCTGGCATAGCTAAGAATAAACCTGGTGTTTACATTCATAAAAGTCCAATCTATTCGAATATGTAATTAATTAGCACAGTTGGTAAATGCCATAAAGAGGAAAAAATCAAAAACCCCAAATTGCATTTTTGGTTGAAATGTAAACGAAATGTAAACAAACAAAATGTAAGGGAAATGATAATCAATGAAAACATCTTATGTACAAAAATTATGATTAAAAAAGTCAGCTCATTGTGTAAAAACCAAAGTCACACTAGCTGGAGACACAATAGCGATTTTAAAATTGGTCCGATTTTGATGCAGGAGAGTCGGATGAGTGTAATGCAAGTGTCATGCGAGTGTCATGCTTTTTTTATGTGAGTACAATCCGATTGTTCCCATCTAACATCCGATTTACATCTGAATGCAGTGTGATTGCTATCCTATTGCAATGCAATTTTAACATGAGCTTTTGCATACATTAATCCTCTGTCACTTTTTTCTGGGTGTCTGTGTTTTCTTACAATGTGACTATGGGGTTAGTAATGGGGGTGTCTTATAGACGCCTCTCCGTTACTAAACTCAGGGCTTGATGTCACCTAATGGTGACATCAACCCCCCAACAATTAACCCACTTGCCACCACTACAGGCAAGTGGGAAGAGCGAGGCTGAGGCCGGGATCACAAATGCAAGAAACTGGCACGAGACTCAATACCCGGCACAGCCGCCGGCACTCGGGACAGGAGTGTTTGGCTGCATGCTTTTCTCTGCAGCTGAACACTCCAGTCTGAGTGCCGGCATCTGTGCTGGGTATTGAGACGCGAGACTTGTGCGAGTTTCTCGCACGTGTGATCCCGGCCTATGTGCAAGTATTAGCGCATCATAGAGATGCGACTTTTCTGGGGCGGCTGATAGCTGATGTTTTTAGCCATCAGCCTGCAGCTGTCTGCATAGTCTTTGCTGATTATTAATTGTGGGGGGACCCCACGTCATTATTTGGGGGTCCCCCATTTTAATAGCCAGTAAAGGCTACTTATAGATATGTGAGCTGATATTAATTGCCGAGTAAGCTCAATGGGTATCACCCCATTCTCAGGCTATAAACATCGGCCCTCAGCCGTTGACTTTCCCTCTGCTGGTTATGAAAATTGCACTGGAGCCCATGCCATTTTTTTTCCAAAAAATAATCTTTTATTAATCTATCTACAGTATCTATCTATCCGTCCATATATACGTGTGTCACTGACATATATATATATATGTATGCATTCTATGTGTATATATATTTATTCTATCTATTCTATCTAAAATCTACCTGTCAGTGTGATTTTATTGTACCCGCATATGAATTGCCGGCTTTTCAAATGTGATCGATGTGTAAAAATCGGACAGCAATCGCATGGTCTGGGTGCTGTGTGATTTTTTTTCTCGCACCCATGGACTTCTATTGCAGGATGCGATCAGAATTCCAATTACAATTGCAGCATGCTGTGACTTTTTTCCATCCGATCCGAGCTGGAAAAAAGCGCAGATGAAGACACAATCATAGAATAACATTGGTCCGAATTCAATCTGATTTTTTATCGGATTGCATTGGTCCGATTTCATCGCAAGTGGGATGAGCCCTTAGTCAGATCAACAGAAAAATAAAAATGTTACAGGTCTAAGAAAATGGCAATACAATGCAAAAAATTTTTTTTAACAATATTCTGATTTTTTTTCAACAGTTAAATATTAAAAAATCACAGCATTTTTAATGTTGCCATAATCGAACTGATGTGGACATCCATATTTCCAGGTCTTTCATTCTGTCCAATAAACACCCTAAAACAAAACCCAAGAAGCAATGTTGTAAGGCTGGTTTCACACTTGCGTTTTAAAACGCATGCGTTTTTTAAAAAAACGCATGGTGAAAAAACGCATGAAAACGCGTGCAAACACCGCGTTTTTTTGACGCATGCGTTTTTACATGTGGTGAAAAAATGCGGCGTTTTAACGCGTTTACATGCGTTTTTTCATGCGTTTGCGTTTTTTAAACGCATGCAAATAAATGTGTGACAGCTGCCAATCATCAAAATAAAGTAAAAAACCCACTATAAACAGAAAGAGCTAGGGTTAGGGGTAGGGATCCTAACCCTAACCCTAATCCTAAAGGGATCCTAACCCTAACCCTACCCCTACCCCTAACCCTAACCCTAACCCTAAAGGGATCCTAACCCTAACCCTACCCCTACCCCTAAATCTAACCCTAACCCTACCCCTAACCCTAACCCTACCCCTAACCCTACCCCTAACCCTACCCTTAAAGGGATTAGGGTTAGGGTTAGGGGTAGGGTTAGGGTTAGGGGTAGGGTTAGGGTTAGGGGTAGGATCCCTTTATCAAGTTTATGGTGTGGGGTGGTTTATCAGTGTGTTTTTTTTTTTTATAAAAACGCATGCGTTTTTAACGCATGCAAATGCATGTGGTTAAAAACGCATGCGTTTACATAGACAGCAATGCATTTTTTTGCTGCAAAAAACGCATGTGTTTTTTTGCGGCAAAAAAAAACGCCGCTAAAAATACTCCATGTTGCATTTCTGCAACACAACGCATGCAGAAAAAAAATGCATGCGTTGCAAAAACGCGTCAAAACGCATACAAAAAAAGCATGCGTTTTTAATGTTAAATATAGGGGGAAAAACGCATGCTTTTTTTGCATTTTTTACTGCAAAAACGCAAAAAAAATGCATTTTTAATGTTGCCATAATCGAACTGATGTGGACATCCATATTTCCAGGTCTTTCGTTCTGTCCAATAAACACCCTAAAACAAAACCCAAGAAGCAATGTTGTAATTGCTGTTATGAACAGGTAATTCAGAACCACAATGGACCTTGAAGTTCAGAGCACACAAAGTGACCTGACATTTACCAAAAACATATGACGAGCTCTGAGACGTGGAAACTCTGCTGACCGCAATCCTTTATCCTATCACACCACACTAGAGGTAGCCGTGGATTGCGCCTAACGCTCCCTATGCAACTCGGCACAGCCTGAGAAACTAACTAGCCCTGAAGATAGAAAAATAAGCCTACCTTGCCTCAGAGAAATTCCCCAAAGGAAAAGGCAGCCCCCCACATATAATGACTGTGAGTAAAGATGAAATACAAACACAGAGATGAAATAGATTTAGCAAAGTGAGGCCCGACTTACTGAATAGACCGAGGATAGGAAAGATAGCTTTGCGGTCAACACAAAAACCTACAAACAACCACACAGAGGGGCAAAAAGACCCTCCGCACCGACTAACGATACGGAGGTGCTCCCTCTGCGTCTCAGAGCTTCCAGCAAGCAAGAAAAACCAATATAGCAAGCTGGACAAAAAATATAGCAAACAAAAATAACATAAGCAGAACTTAGCTTATGCAGGATAGACAGGCCACAGGAACGATCCAGGAGGAAGCAAGACCAATACTAGAACATTGACTGGAGGCCAGGATCAAAGCACCAGGTGGAGTTAAATAGAGCAGCACCTAACGACTTAACCTCATCACCTGAGGAAGGAAACTCAGAAGCCGCAGTACCACTCTCATCCACCAAAGGAAGCTTATAGACAGAACCAGCCGCAGTACCACTCACGACCACAGGAGGGAGCTTGGCCACAGAATTCACAACAAATTGCATTCTTTCACTATTTTAGCATTCTTGAAATTTTCTTGAACATTACATGGTAAAATGAATTATGCCTTTCAAAACTCCATCTCGCCCTGCTAAAAAAGCAGGCCTTCATACTTTCATGTTGACAGAAAAGTAAAAATGATTTGGCACTTGAAAGTAGACAAAACAAGAAGGCCAGAAACGAAAAATTCCTTGGTCCTTAAGAGTTAATATAGCATGGAATGTCTGTATGTATAATACTTAGGCCAATGTTCTGAGACTAAATTTCAGTTTTCTGCACAACAGCCTTGCTAGTAGCGTCACTGTGCAGAGGAAATGGGTGATGGAATAGGGATCAGGGCAATTAATTATGAAGTCTTGATAAAGCCTTACTAAAGTGTGAAAACTCCTACAGTATAATAATTCAATAGTTTGTGTCTCTCAACCAATAAAGGTCTACAAAACAAACTAGATTGGGTGCAATAGCAGATAGCTGGAGGGGTGAGAAGCTTCATGCTCCATAGGTTTGGAAAACAATGAGGCAGAAAAATATCAAAACTGGGAAGTTAGCAAGGGAAAATTTAGGCAGTTTTAAGGGGATTGTCAAATCCAAATCGGTAAGTGTGCTATCACTCTATGTGACTGCAGACTTTTAAATCCCCCCAGCACATGCACTGTGCGCTAGAGAGATTCGCAAGCTTCAGAGCTAGGACCGGAGGGTAAGTATGAGCTATGCTTACAGTACTTCCGACCAGTGGGTGCTGCCTCGCTTCCATACACTTATATGGAGGAAGGACTTGCCCTCTAGTCAGCCACGCCCACTGAACGGGCACATCACTAGGTGGGACGTGGCCCCACTCCATATAAGTGTATGGAGTGAGACCATGCCCACTTGATGGACCCTGGCAGGGAGTATGTATAGCACATACCGGCATGCGCTGGGGGGATTCATATGTCTGTAGTCACACAGAGTGACCGCAGTCTTATCGATTTGGACCGGACAACCCCTTTAACTGGTAAGATTACATCTCTTAGTTTTTAAGGATTTAACCTGGATAATCTTAGTATAAACTCTGCAGTGAAGGACTGATATGTTACTGTAGGGGGTGTGAAAGTATTGTTGTTCCCTCTTCTCCCCAACCCCTACATGTATGTAATGTATATTAATATGTTTGTAGATGGTTGTACCGCTACACATAAAGTGTATTACCACCGTGTACAAGAGCATTGCTATACCTACTGTATATTGCTCTATATGTGTTTCATGTCACGCTTACATGTTTTGCACACTGTTGTTAAGGAAAGTAACTCCCCGGGCCCAGTTTAGTGTTAGGGGAGTAGTGTCCCTAGCTGGCCACTAGAGGCGAGCATCTTAGGAAACAGTTAGCATAGGAGAGGCACAGTGGGGATAAGAATAGGTAGCTTCCTGGTTTAGGTCAGTAAGGGCCTGGGTGCCCGTGCAGCTCCCAGGGCTGCCTGGCCAGGAGTCGTTGTGCCCCACAACATTAAGGAAGGGGCCCAGCATAGTACAGTACACAGAATAATTCCTCTAGGAGGAAAGGAGTATGGGAACACTGCAGAGGCAGCGGAAGGAATCTGTCCCTGTAGAGAAAGAGAAGATTGTTCAGCTGGGTGATGTGGGAGATCTTTGCCTGGGCAGCAGTTCTTAGTACCGGGGTGAAGCAGTGTAGGACTCCCCCATGTGAAGCAAGAATCCCGGATGGGATAGATTCTGCGGGACCGGAAGATTAGGTCCAACCCGGGCTGAGCATAGAAAAGGAAAGGACAGAACAGGGACCGAAGAGGAGGAACTGAATGCGATATCCGAAGTGCCTGTATTTGAACGGACTGTGCTGAGTAAACAAGTTGTTATTGAAGATAAGCCAGAGTGTGTCTCCTTTATTGCGGAACCGTCTGTGAGGAATACATCCCCGTATCGGGCAAGTCCAGATGGCGCAGAGAGTCAGCATAGGGTAAAGCCACAGAGAAATGTGAACTTTTACTGGGGAGGGACCAGGGAGTGATCTAAGGATTTCTATTGGCCATGACTATCGCCCTGGCTCCCCCTTCCTTCATTACAGTTATGGTTTCTGATTTTAAAGTCACATACATCACTGTTCATAAGGTATCCTACCCGGAATAATGAATGATAAAAGTACAATTGCAATTACTCATTTTATGTCATTTATTCTTGCTAAAGCTTGCTCATCCTATCAGTTTTAAGTCATGTTTTAGAGTCGGTTCTTCTGGTGTCAAACATTTTATCATGTACTTGAATTCATTTGTAATACACTTTAATATATAAATCCATTCTGATGTTGCCAGCTGGATGGGTTGTCTCACAATATGCTCTGAGAGCGAGTTTTACAGAAAATGATGCTCTGGGCAAGAAGCATATATGGCCATTAATCTTTATTGCCGGGTAGATTTCACTCCAGCACATTAGTACAAACTCGTTTTTTATAATTTATTGTCTACATGAAACAACATATAAATATTCATCTATTGTTCAGAAAAAAACCTAAAAAGGCATCATGCATGGAACAAGTCTACATGTTCGTAAAGATCTACTGTCTGAAAATCTATTAATGCTACAGTATTGTATGACGTATGTTGAGATGTAAATGGGAATGCAATGGGGTATGTAAAAACAAAATGTAAGCTACAGTGGCACAAATGTTTTATTGTATTTCCATATGAAAAAAATGTGCAAAATTATGTTTCCCAAAACTGAATCAATAAAAACTATGACCCGTTAATAATTTTTTAAAAAAGCAGGCCCTCATATGGGTATGTTAGTGGGAAAAGCTGTAGGTTTTGAGATGTATTGACTTATTTTAAAAACATACTTTGCAGGAAAAAAAAAATACTGGAGTTTTGCAGTTCATGAAGAAAGGTATTTATGGAAACTAAAAATAATATGTACATGAAAATAGCCATGGAAAAAAAACTTGCCAGCTAGATTGGCTGTCATATAAAAAAAAGTTATGGTTCTTGGAATGCGACAATGGAAAGGTAGGCTGCAATGTAAGTCATTAAAGGAAACATAAAAAAATAACATCAATTTGAACAATAGTGGTGACATGCAGATAGTGAAAAATTTAAACAATGTGTTCTTAACCACAGTTGCGATTAAAAAAAACACAACATGGCCACAATGTGCAAATACAGTAGCACCATTTTAAAGGGCTTTTCTGGCCTTAGGTTACAAGTGTGCTGTCATTCTATGTAAAGGTACCTTCACACATAACGGTATCGTTAACGATATCGTTGCTTTTTGTGACGTAGCAATGATATCGTTAAGGAAATCGTTATGTGTGACAGCGACCAACGATCATGCCCCTGCTGGGAGATCGTTGGTTGCTGGGGAAAGTCCAGAACTTTATTTTGTCGCTGGACCTCCCGCAGACATCTCTGAATCGGCGTGTGTGACGCCGATCCAGCGATGTCTTCACTGGTAACCAGGGTAAACATTTGGTTACTAAGCGCAGGGCCGCGCTTAGTAACCCGATGTTTACCCTGGTTACCAGTGTAAACGTAAAAAAAACAAACACTACATACTTACCTTCCGTGTCTGTCCCCGGCGCTCTGCTTCCCTGCACTGGCTGTGAGCACCGGCCAGCCGGAAAGCACAGCGGTGATGTCACCGCTCTGCTTTCCGGCTGGCCGGCGCTGACAGTGCAGAGGAAAGCAGAGCGCCAGAGGACAGACATGGAAGGTAAGTATGTAGTGTTTGTTTTTTTTATGTTTACGCTGGTAACCAGGCCCTGCGCTTAGTAACCCGATGTTTACCCTGGTTACCCGGGGACTTCGGGATTGTTGGTTGCTGGAGAGCTGTCTGTGTGACAGCTCTCCAGCGACCAAACAGCGACCAACATCGTTGTCGGTAACGCTGCAGCGTCGTTTTGTGTGACGGTACCTTAACTGTAGACTTGATAATCCTCACAGCACGTGCATTGCGTATTGTGAGGATTCTCCGGTCCCGACACTGAAAGCAGGCCATCATGTGACCACAAGTATGTGATTTGCATATTTCCAGTCACATTCTGGCTAGACATGTCTGGCTTCACTTAATTCACTTGTTTTGAGAAGGCCACACACGTCTAGTCGGCAAGTGACCGCAATTATGCTAATAGCATACTTGCACTCACACTCCCTATGCCAGCACCAGAGAATCCACACAACATGCAGTGCTACCCCTGTGAGGATTCACAAGTCTGAATTCACATAAAGTGACTGCAGACTTGCACCATAAGGTTGGCCAACCCCTTTACGAGCAGGCTTAAATACTCATAATGTCAATTCAACTGATTTTCATGCATTCTTTATTGTAGTAGTCCGATAACTAAAGAGGTTTCTTCAAGGAATTGTACCAAAAAAATAAGTTATTCCTTATAGATAGGAGAGTAAATAATTTATTGATCACTGATCCAAAAATGGGGCTTTTCAAGCATACCTCTGCTCCATTCATTCACAATGAAACTGTCAAAGATAGCAGTGCGTTCTTCAGAGCCACGTTATCATTATCAGTGGGGATCCTAGTGCTCAGACACTCAGCAGTCAATTCCCTCTTGATAGGGAATAACTTATGAATTCAGTGCACCCAATAAATATCAGGTTACAATATTTTCATTTTTACTACATGGGTTTGCTGCATCCTGAGAGTGCATTTGTTCGGAGACCTGGGCAGGTAAACGGTGATGCCACTTTTCTGCTGTATTAGTTCTTGAATTTTTGGATGATTTTTATTCCTCTTTTTTGGCTTTGCTATTAAGTACAATATTTTCAACAAACAATAATCTCTTGCGTGAGTATAAACGTAAAAATACAACAAACAAGCAATGACATGTACAGCGTAGATCTGCAGCATGCGTGATTGGAAGGAAGATGCAGCCAATCAGCATACACTGTACAGAGCCAGAGTATTACAGTGATATACTTCCAGCAGCTTTTTTTTTGGCTGTTACTGTGTCTGTAATGACACATCTGCATTAAATACTGTATCTGCTTACTTTTTTTTCTTTATATTTTAAAATCTTCTTTTGCATTGACATTTTATATGGTTTAGGACTAATTACCAGATAAGGCAACAGTTAACCTGAAACAAGTTAAAAAGAACCTTTCATGCCACAAAATGCCATAAACCTGCAGATATGAGGTTAGTCTGATAGGTAATAGCGTTCTAAAGAGGTGCGATCACTGTACTGAAAGCCAGATTACCAAGTCAAAATGAACTTTAATTCTCCTTACACTCTCCAGCTTTCAGTTATAGAGGTGCATTCAGTGTGGCTTCACTCACCGCTCAGTACACGGTGATCGGCAACTGTAACCACACCCCGGTACTGACTGACAGCCAGCCCTGTAGTGCATAACTACATAGCCAGCAGTCAGACAGTGCTGGGGGGCCACACACTATTTCCTGAGCATTGACTAAAGCTGCAGCTATATGAGTGAAGGCTGAAGGCTGCCAGAAGGAAATTAACTTTTTTCTTCCAGGCAGCCTCTGGCTTTTAGTCATAGAGGCAGTAGATAGTTAGCGGTGGCTCCAACCATGCTCTGGCACTGATTGACAGCCAGCTTTGTACTGATGTACTGCTGAGCCAGCTGTCAGGCAGTGTCGGGGTGTGGTTATAACTGTGGCTCATTATGTACTGAGTGATGATTTAAGCTGCACTTCTAAGACTGAAAGCTGAAGGCTGACAAGAACAATAAAGTTAATTTCCTCCGAGCAGCTGGGCTTTCAGTGTGGCTGTCACATAGCTTTAGAATGCAATCAGCCACATATTTGCAAGTTAATAGCATTTTTCATGACTAGTTCCCTTTAATATTGTAATTTGCAGGATGACTGTATATTTATTACGTGTGCAAGAAATGTTCTAGATCAGATTTCCCAAACAGTAGTTTGGCGATATACAAGTGCTTCTCACAAAATTAGAATATCATCAAAAAGTTAATTTATTTCAGTTCTTCAATAAAAAAAGTGAAACTCATATTTTATATAGAGTCAATACAAACAGAGTGATCTATTTCAAGTGTTTATTTCTGTTAATGTTGATGATTATTGCTTACAGCCAATGAAAACCCAACAGTCATTATCTCAGTAAGTTAGAATACTTTATAACACCAGCTTGAAAAGTGATTTTAAAATCTGAAATGTTGGCCTACTGAAATGTATGTTCAGTAAATGCACTCAATACTTGTCGGGGCTCCTTTTGCATCAGTTACTGCATCAATGCAATGTGGCATGGAGGCAATCAGTCTGTGGCACTGCTGAGCTGTTATGGAAGCCCAGGTTGCTTTGACAGCAGCCTTCAGCTTGTCTGCATTGTTGGGTCTGGTGTCTCTCATCTTCTTCTTGACAATACCCCATAGATTCTCTATGGGGTTAAGGTTAGGTGAGTTTGCTGGCTGGCCAATCAAGCACAGTGATACTGTTGTTTTTAAAGCACATATTGGTACTTTTGGCAGTGGGGACAGGTGTCAAGTCCTTCTGGAGATTGAAATTTCCATCTCCAAAAAGCTTATCAGCAGAGGGAAGCATGAAGTGTTCTAAAATTTCCTGGTAGACAGCTGCCCTGACTTTGGTCTTGAAAACCACAGTGGACCTACACCAGCAGATGACATGGCTCCCCAAACCATCACTGATTGTGGAAACTTGACACTAGACCTCAAGTAGCTTGGTGTTATGATCCGGTGACCTTGGACCCGCATGAAACTTTCTCTGGAGTAGGTGGAAACTATACTGACCGCAAATCCTGAACTGACACAGCAACTAGAAGTAGCCGTGGGGTGTGCCTAACAAATCCTAGACACCTTGACACAGCTGGAGGACGAAATACCCCTTTAGATGGAAATAGGAATTCTACCTTGCCTCAGAGCAGAACCCCAAAGGATAGGCAGCCCCCCACAAATATTGACTGTGAGTAGTAGAGGAAAAGACACACGCAGGCAGGAAAACAGGATTTAGCAAAAGAGGCCACTCTAGCTAAAATAGGAAAGGATAGGACAGAATACTAAGCGGTCAGTATTAAAATCCTTCCAAAAATATCCACAGCAGAAAATACATCTAACTAAAGATGTGGAGCGTATATCTGCAACTCCAGAGTCCAACAAGACTGAGAAAACACTGACACAGTCTAAGCTGGACAAGAGAAAACAAATGAATAGCACAAAATTATTAAGCACACAGCATGTGTGCCACAGAAACAAAAACCAGACACTTATCTTTGCTGAATTGGCAGCAAGGCAGGAGGAACCAGACAAAGATCCAAAACCTCCCAGAACCATGGACAACTGGCAAGGACTAATGAATCTTGCACACCTAAATACTCCAGTCAGAACTGCAATCAGCAGAAACACCTGACCAGGACTGCAACTCAGGGACAACTGCATTACAACCTACAACCACTGGAGGGAACCCAAAAGCAGAATTCACAACAGTACCCCCCCCCCTTGAGGAGGGGTCACCGAACCCTCACCAGGGCCCCCAGGATGATCAGGACGAGCCAGATGAAAGGCACGGACCAAATCAGCAGCATGGACATCAGAGGCAAAAACCCAAGAATTATCCTCCTGGTCATAACCCTTCCATTTGACAAGGTACTGAGGCCTCCGCCTCGAAAAATGAGAATCCAAAATCTTCTCAACCACATACTCCAACTCCCCATCAACCAACACAGGGGCCGGAGGATCAACAGAGGGAACAAAGGGCACCACATATTTTCACAATAAAGATCTATGGAAGACATTATGGATAGCAAAAGAAGCCGGAAGCGCCAATCGAAAAGACACCGGGTTAATAATCTCAGAAATCCTATAAGGACCAATAAACCGAGGCTTAAACTTAGGGGAAGAAACCTTCATAGGAACATGACGGGAAGACAACCAGACCAGATCCCAAGCCGGGAACCAACACACCGACGACGGTTAGCAAAACGTTGAGCCTCCTCCTGAGACAACACCAAATTGTCCACCACATAAGCCCAAATCTGCTGCAACCTGTCAACCACAGAATTCACACCAGGACAGTCAGAAGGCTCAACCTGCCCAGAAGAAAAACGAGGATGAAAACCACAATTACAAAAGAAAGGCAAAACCAAAGTAGCCGAACTAGCCTGATTATTAAGGGCAAACTCGGCCAATGGCAAGAAGGCCACCCAATCATCCTGATCAGTAGACACAAAGCATCTCAAATAAGTCTCCAAAGTCTGATTAGTTCGCTCGGTCTGGCCATTTGTCTGAGGATGAAATGCAGAAGAAAAAGACAAATCTATGCCCAGCCTAGCACAAAAGGCCCGCCAAAACCTAGTGTGGTGCAGTGACCAATGTTACAGCCAGGGGGCGCTGCGTGTGCACTTCAAGATGCACTTGGAGGCATAGTTGTGATGAGACAAAGTCCGGCAGAATTGTAGATGGCCGGTATGTGTGTCGCAGAGGAGGACACTCTGCGCTGTCAGTCTAAAGTTATGTTATGGTCTGGGACCTGTAGTCCCACATGTAAATGTGTAAGTTCTAATGGGAGATTGGCAGGGCTAGTCATGAGAGATGGGAGGGTCAGACTAGCCACACACACCCACACTCCCACCCAGGGGAGTGGTTACAGGTATGTAATGTGACCAGGGTGTGGGTCACATGGTTCCTGTGTTTGGATCTGAATGGTGCAAGTGCAAGGCCCTGGAAGCCTGTGTTGGATAATCCTGGGATTTCCTGAATAGCACATGGTGGGACTTTGCTACTGGTGGCCTGGGTATTAGACGGTCCCAGCTGGGGATGGACGTCCAGAATAGTACCCGGACTGGCCACCTGTGTGATCCTGTGTAACCTGGGTGTTGGGAGGTCCTGGGAGTAGGACCGGATCCCTGAATAGCACGAGGTGAGGACCGGGATCTGCAGAGCCAGTGACAGCTACTGTTTGGGGAAGCTACAGTCCTTCGGTGGCTCTGGACTAACTGATGTGTGCCGGCCAGGCAAGTTGGTGAACCCCGTAAGGCAGCTTTCCCAGAGGACTGACAAGGAGTCAGCAGGTGGAGCAGGAGCTCCCGTCAGGTACCTTCATAAACTGTAGGTGCTTGTGGTATCATGGAATGTATTGCAATGGACTGTACATCATATGGTTTATGCAGTTTAATAAACCAGACTCAAGTGAGGTACCGTGAATGAGTGCTTGAATCTTGTGCCAAGCGAGTGTCCCCCAACACACTCAGGTAGCGTAATCTTACACTAGAAACAAACTGGGAACCTCTGTCGGACACAATATTCTCCGGAATACCATGCAGACGAACCACATGCTGAAAAAACAACGGAACCAAATCTGAAGAGGAAGGCAATTTAGGCAAAGGCACCAAATGAACCATCTTAGAGAACCGGTCACAATCAACCCAGATAACAGACATCTTCTGGGAAACCGGAAGATCAGAAATAAAATCCATAGAAATATGCGTCCAGGGCCTCTCAGGGCAAAAGCAACCCACTAGCACGGGAACAACAAGGCTTGGCCCGCGCACAAGTCCCACAGGACTGCACAAAAGAACGCACATCACGTGACAAAGAAGGCCACCAAAAGGACCTACCAACCAAATCTCTGGTACCAAAAATACCAGGATGACCAGCCAGCACAGAACAATGAACCTCAGAAATCACTCTACTAGTCCATCTGTCAGGAACAAACAGTTTCCCCACTGGACAGCGGTCAGGTCTGTCAGCCTGAAATTCCTGAAGAACCCGTCGTAAATCAGGGGAAATGGCAGAAAGGACCACCCCTTCTTTCAGAATGCCGACCGGTTCAAGGACCTCAGGAGAATCAGGCAAAAAAACTCTTAGAGAGGGCATCAGCCTTAATAATCTTAGAACCCGGAAGATACGAAACTACGAAATCAAAACGGGAAAAAAACAAGGACCATCGAGCCTGTCTAGGATTCAGCCGTTTGGCAGACTCGAGGTAAATCAGATTCTTATGATCGGTCAAGACCACAATACGGTGCTTAGCTCCCTCAAGCCAATGTCGCCAATCCTCAAACGCCCACTTCATAGCCAACAACTCCTGATTGCCGACATCATAATTGCATTCAGCAGGCGAAAACTTACGGGCAAAGAAGGCACACGGTTTCATCAAGGAACCAACAGGATCCCTCTGAGACAAAACGGCCCCTGCCCCAATCTCAGAAGCGTCAATCTCAACCTGAAACGGAAGAGAAACATCCGGTTGGCGCAACACCGGAGCAGAAGTAAATCGGCATTTAAGCTCCTGAAAGGCAGTGACAGCCGCAGAGGACCAATTCGCCACATCAGCGCCTTTCTTCGTCAAATCGGTCAAGGGTTTAACCACGCTAGAGAAGTTAGCAATGAAACGACGATAAAAATTTGCAAAACCCAAACATTTCTGAAGGCTCTTCACGGATGTGGGTTGAATCCAATCATGTATGGCCTGAACCTTAACCGGATCCATCTCCATAGATGAGGGAGGAAAAATGAAGTCCAAAAAAGAAACCTTCTGCACCCCAAAGAGACACTTAGACCCCTGTTGTGAATTCCGTTCTTGGGCTCCTTTTTGTGGTTTCAAGTGGTATAGCTGCTCCTTGGATTTAGCTGTCTTCAGCTGCTTCCACTGATTGTCTTTTCTGCTCGGCTATTTATGCCTGGCTCTTTCTTCAGCCAGTGCCACTAGTAAATGGTTCCTGGTTGGATTCACATCTCTTTGGATTTCCCTGTTATCCTGACCAGTTCAGCAAAGCTATGTTCAGTGCTTGCTATGTTTGTCCAGCTTGTCAGTATGATTTAATTCTGTTGCTGGAAGCTCTGGGAAGCAGATTTACCCTCCACACCTTTTAGTCAGGTGTGGAGATTTTTGTAATCTCTGCGTGAATTTTTGTAGTGTTTTATACTGACCGCACAGTATTCCATCCTGTCCTCTCTATCTAGCTAGACTGGCCTCCTGTGCTCATCCTGGTTTCATTCTGTGTATGTCTCTCCTCTCACAGTCATTATTTGTGGGGGGGTTAATCTATCCTTTGGGGATTTTCTTTGAGGCAAGATAGCTTTCCTGTTTCTATCTTTAGGGGTAGTTAGCTCTTAGGCTGTGATGAGGTGCCTAGGAAGAGTTAGGAGCATCCCATGGCTACTTCTAGTGTTGTGTTGAGCTTAGGGACTGCGGTCAGTACAGATACCACTTCCTTTAGAGCTCATTCTATGTTGCTCCTAAACCACCAGATCATAACAGTACAAGTGGCCAAAAATGAATTAAATGCATCTCAAAAGAAGGAAAAAATTCTGAGCCATTTTTTTTTTCTGTGCACTCTTTTGTCTTTTTTTTCCTCTTGACATTTGGGTGGTGCAGGATTTGTGCTCTGGCATGGATGTTCAGGGTTTGTTTTCTCATGTGGATCAACTTGCTGCAAGAGTACAGAGTATCCAAGATTATGTTGTCCAGACTCCGGCTTTGGAGCCTAAAATTCCTACTCCTGATTTGTTTTTTGGAGACAGATCTAAGTTTTTGAACTTTAAAAATAACTGCAAATTGTTTTTTGCTTTGAAACCCCGTTCTTCTGGTGATCCCATTCAGCAAGTTAAAATCATCATATCCTTGCTGCGTGGTGACCCTCAGGACTGGGCATTCTCCCTTGAATCAGGGGATCCAGCATTGCCGAATGTAGACGCATTTTTTCAAGCGCTCGGATTATTGTATGATGTACCTAACTCTGTGGATCATGCAGAAAAAAACCCTGTTGGCCTTGTGTCAGGGTCAGGAAGCGGCAGAATTATACTGCCAGAAATTTAGGAAATGGTCTGTGCTCAGTAAATGGAATGAGGATGCTCTGGCTGCTATTTTCAGAAAGGGTCTTTCTGAAGCACTTAAAGATGTTATGGTGGGCTTCCCTACGCCTACTGGTTTGAGCGAATCTATGTCTCTAGCCATTCAGATTGATCGGCGTTTGCGCGAGCGCAAAGCTGTGCACCATATGGCAGTGTCATCTGAGCAGAGTCCTGAACCTATGCAATAGGATTTTGACTAAAACAGGACGGCAGGAATTCAGACGTCAGAATGGGCTGTGTTTTTACTGTGGTGAATCTGCTCATGTTATTTCTGATTGCCCTAAACGTACTAGGAGGGTCGCTAGGTCTGTTACCATTAGTACTGTACAGCCTAAATTTATTTTATCTGTGACCCTGATTTGCTCATTGTCGTCCTTTTCTGTCATGGCATTTGTGGATTCAGGCGCTGCCCTGAACCTAATGGACTTAGAATTCGCCAGGCGCTGTGGTTTTTCCTTGCAGCCTTTACAGAGCTCTATTCCTTTGAGGGGCATTGATGCTACTCCATTGGCCAAGGATAAACCTCAGTACTGGACGCAGATGACCATGTACATGGCTTCTGCACATCAGGAAAATTGCCGTTTTCTGGTGTTGCATAACCTGCATGATGTTGTTGTACTGGGTTTTCCATGGTTACAGGAACATAATCCGGTGCTGGATTGGAAAACTATGTCTGTGACTAGTTGGCGTTGTCAAGGGGTACATAGTGACGTTCCTTTGATGTCAATTTCCTCTTCCCCCTTTTCTGAGGTCCCTGAGTTTTTGTTGGATTTCCAGGATGTATTTGATGAGCCCAAGTCCAGTTCCCTTCCTCCACATAGGGACTGTGATTGTGCTATTAACTTGATTCCTGGTTGTAAGTTCCCTAAGGGCCGACTTTTCAATCTGTCTGTGCCAGAGCATGCCGCCATGCGGAGCTATGTTAAGGAATCTTTGGAGAAAGGGCATATTCGGCCGTCTTCGTCACCATTGGGAGCGGGTTTCTTTTTTGTTGCTAAGAAGGATGGCTCCTTGAGACCCTGTATAGATTATCGTCTTCTTAATAAGATCACGGTCAAATTCCAATACCCCTTGCCTTTGCTTTTTGATTTGTTTGCTCAGATTAAGGGGGCTAGTTGGTTTACTAAGATTGACCTCCGAGGGGCATATAATCTTGTTCGTATTAAACAGGGTGATGAATGGAAAACTGCATTTAATATGCCAGAAGGCCATTTTGAATACCTTGTGATGCCATTCGGGCTCTCTAATGCTCCATCTGTGTTCCAATCCTTCATGCATGATATTTTCCGCAATTATCTTGATAAATTCATGGTTGTATATTTGGATGATATTTTGATTTTTTCCGATGATTGGGAGTCTCATGTGAGGCAGGTCAGGATGGTGTTCCAGAACCTTTGTGATAATGCTTTGTTTGTGAAGGGGTCTAAGTGCCTATTCGGAGTTAAGAAGGTCTCTTTTTTGGGTTTTATTTTTTCTCCCTCGTCTATGGAAATGGATCCTGTTAAGGTCCAAGCTATTCATGATTGGATTCAACCCACATCTGTGAAGGGCCTTCAAAAAGTTTTGGGCTTTGCTATTTTCTATCGCCGTTTCATTGCCAACTTTTCCAGTGTGGTTAAGCCCCTTACTGATTTGACGAAGAAAGGCGCTGATGTGACGAATTGGTCCTCTGCGGCTGTTGAGGCCTTTCAGGAGCTTAAACGCCGATTTATTTCTGCCCCTGTGTTGCGTCAGCCGGATGTTTCTCTTCCTTTTCAGGTTGAGGTCAACGCTTCTGAGATTGGGGCAGGGGCTGTTTTGTCTCAGAGGGAATCTGATGGTTCTTTGATGAAACCGTGCGCTTTTTTTTCCAGAAAGTTTTCGCCTGCGGAACGCAATTATGATGTCGGCAATCGGGAGTTGTAGGCTATGAAGTGGGCGTTTGAGGAGTGGCGACATTGGCTTGAGGGAGCTAAGCACCGCGTTGTGGTCCTGACTGATCATAAGAATCTGATTTACCTCGAGTCGGCCAAGCGGCTGAATCCTAGACAGGCTCGATGGTCCCTGTTTTTCTCCCGTTTTGATTTTGTGGTCTCGTATCTTCTGGGATCTAAGAATGTTAAGGATGATGCCCTCTCTAGGAGTTTTTCGCCTGATTCTGCTGGAGTCCTTGAGCCGGCTGGCATTCTTAAGGAAGGGGTGATTCTTTCTGCCATCTCCCCTGATTTGCGACTGGTGCTTCAGGAATTTCAGGCTGATAGGCCTGACCGCTGTCCTGTGGGGAAGCTGTTTGTTCCTGATGGATGGACAAGTAAGGTGATTTCTGAGGTTCATTGTTCAGTGTTGGCTGGTCATCCTGGGATTTTTGGTACCAGAGATTTGGTTGCTAGGTCCTTTTGGTGGCCTTCCTTGTCGCGTGATGTCCGTGCTTTTATGCAGTCCAGTGGGACTTGCGCCCGAGCCAAGCCTTGCTGTTCCCGCACCAGTGGGTTGCTTTTGCCTTTGCCGGTCCCTGAGAGGCCCTGGACGCATATTTCCATGGATTTTATTTCAGATCTTCCTGTTTCCCAGAAGATGTCTGTTATCTGGGTTGTTTGTGACCGGTTCTTTAAAATGGTCCATCTGGTACCTTTGCCTAAGTTGCCTTCCTCCTCAGATCTGGTTCCGTTGTTTTTTCGGCATGTGGTTCGTTTGCATGGCATTCCGGAGAATATTGTGTCTGACAGAGGTTCTCAGTTTGTCTCTAGGTTTTGGCGGGCCTTTTGTGCTAGGATGGGCATTGATTTGTCTTTTTCTTCGGCGTTTCATCCTCAGACTAATGGCCAAACTGAGCGTACTAATCAGACCTTGGAGACCTATTTGAGATGCTTTGTGTCTGCTGATCAGGATGATTGGGTGTCTTTCTTGCCGTTGGCCGAGTTTGCCCTTAATAATCGGGCTAGTTCGGCTACTTTGGTTTCACCTTTCTTTTGTAATTTTGGTTTTCATCCTCGTTTTTCTTCTGGGCAGGTTGAGCCTTCTGATTGTCCTGGTGTTGATTCTGTGGTGGACAGGCTGCAGCAGATTTGGACTCATGTGGTGGACAATTTGACGTTGTCTCAGGAAAGGGCTCAATGTTTTGCTAACCGCCGTCGGTGTGTTGGTCCCCGGCTTCATGTGGGGGATTTGGTTTTGTTGTCTTCTCGTCATGTTCCTATGAAGGTTTCTTCCCCTAAGTTTAAGCCTTGGTTTATTGGTCCTTATAAAATTTCTGAAATTATTAATCCGGTGTCTTTTCGTTTGGCTCTTCCAGCCTCTTTTGCCATTCATAATGTTTTCCATAAATCTTTGTTGCGGAGATATGTGGTGCCCGTTGTTCCCTCGGTTGACCCTCCTGCCCCGGTGTTGGTTGAGGGAGAGTTGGAATATGAGGTTGAGAAGATTTTGGATTCTCGTTTTTCGAGGCGGAGGCTTCAGTATCTTGTCAAGTGGAAGGGTTATGGCCAGGAGGATAATTCTTGGGTTGTTGCCTCCGATGTCCATGCCACCGATTTGGTTCGTGCGTTTCACTTGGTTCATCCTGATCGGCCTGGGGGCTCTGGTGAGGGTTCGGTGACCCCTCCTCAAGGGGGGGTACTGTTGTGAATTCCGTTCTTGGGCTCCCTCTTGTGGTTTCAAGTGGTATGGCTGCTCCTTGGATTTAGCTGTCTTCAGCTGTTTCCATTGATTGTCTTTTCTGCTCGGCTATTTATGCCTGGCTCTTTCTTCAGCCAGTGCCACTAGTTAATGGTTCCTGGTTGGATTCACATATCTTTGGATTTCCCTGTTATCCTGACCAGTTCAGCAAAGCTAAGTCCTTGCTTGCTCTTTTCTGTCCACAGGTTGTGGACTTATCCGTTCTGTGCTTGCTATGTTTGTCCAGCTTGTCAGTAATATTTTAATTCTGTTGCTGGAAGCTCTGGGAAGCAGATTTACCCTCCACACCTTTAGTCAGGTGTGGAGATTTTTGTAATCTCTGCGTGGATTTTTGTAGTGTTTTATACTGACCGCACAGTATTCCATCTTGTCCTCTCTATCTAGCTAGACTGGCCTCCTGTGCTCATCCTGGTTTCATTCTGTGTATGTCTTTTTCCCTCTCCTCTCACAGTCATTATTTGTGGGGGGCTAATCTATCCTTTGGGGATTTTCTCTGAGGCAAGATAGCTTTCCTGTTTCTATCTTTAGGGGTAGTTAGCTCTTAGGCTGTGACGAGGTGCCTAGGGAGAGTTAGGAGTATCCCACGGCTACTTCTAGTGTTGTGTTGAGCTTAGGGACTGCGGTCAGTACAGATACCATTTCCTTTAGAGCTCGTTCCATGTTGCTCCTAAATCACCAGATCATAACAAACCCCTTCACAAACAAAGCATTGTCACGAAGGATCTGAAATACCATCCTGACCTGTTGCACATGAGACTCCCAATCATCGGGAAAAATCAAAATATCGTCCAAATATACAATCAAGAATTTATCAAGATAAGTCCGGAAGATATCATGCATGAAGGACTGAAAAACAAATGGAGCATTAGTGAGCCCGAATGGCATCACAATATATTCAAAATGACCTTCGGGCGTATTAAACGCAGTTTTCCATTCATCACCCTGCTTAATACGAACAAGATTATATGCCCCCCGAAGGTCAATCTTAGTAAACCAACTAGCCCCCTTAATCCTAGCAAACAAATCAGAAAGCAAAGGTAAAGGGTATTGAAACTTGACGTGATCTTATTCAAGAGGCGATAATCAATACAGGGTCTCAAGGAGCCATCCTTCTTAGCAACAAAAAAAAATCCCGCTCCCAACGGTGAAGAAGATGGCCGAATATGCCCTTTCGCCAAAGACTCCTTAATATAATTCAACATGGCGGTATGTTCAGGCACAGACAGGTTGAAAAGTCGGCCCTTAGGAAACTTACAGCCTGGAATCAAGTCAGCAGCACAATCACAGTCCCTGTGCGGTGGAAGGGAACTGGACTTGGGCTCATCGAATACATCCTGAAAATCAGACAAAAACTTAGGAATTTCAGAAGAGGAAGAAGAGGAGATTGACATCAAAGGAACATCATTATGAATCCCCTGACAACCCCAACAAGTCACAGACATAGACTTCCGGTCCAACACAGGATTATGTACCTGCAACCATGGAAAACCTAGCACAATAGCATCATGCAAATTATGCAACCCCAGAAATCGACAATCTTCCTGATGGGCTGGCGCCATGCGCATGGTCACCTGTGTCCAAAACTGGGGCTTATTTTTTGCCAAGGGTGTAGCATCAATGCCCCTTAAAGGAATAGGGTTCTGCAAAGGCTGCAAGGGAAAACCACAACGCCTGGCAAACTCAAAGTCCATTAAGTTCAAGGCGGCACCTGAATCCACAAACGCCATGACAGAAAATGATGACAATGAGCAGATCAAGGACACAGATAACAGAAATTTAGGTTGTACAGTACTGATGGTAAATGAACTGGCGATCCTTTTTGTCCGCTTAGGGCAGACAGAAATGACATGAGAAGTGTCGCCACAATAATAACACAACCTATTCTGACGTCTGAAACCTTGTCATTCCGTTCTAGACAGAATCCTATCACACTGCATTGGCTCAGGAATTTGCTCTGAGGACAACGCCACAGCGCGCACAGTTCTGCGCTCCCGCAAGCGCCGATCAATCTGAATGGCCAGAGACATAGAATCACTCAGACCGAAAGGCGTGGGAAACCCCACCATAACATCTTTAACGGATTCAGAAAGACCCTTTCTGAAAATTGCTGCCAAAGCATCATCATTCCATTTAGTCAACAAAGACCATTTTCTAAATTTCTGACAATACAATTCTGCCGCCTCTTGACCCTGAGACAGGGCCAACAAGGTCTTCTCCGCTTGATCCACAGAATTAGATTCATCATATAATAAACCTAAAGCCTGCAAAAAGGAGTCTACATTAAGCGAAGCCGGATTCCCAGATTCCAGGGAAAATGCCCAATCCTGTGGATCGCCACACAGCAGGGAGATGATGATTTTAACCTGCTAAATGGAATCACCGGAGGATCGAGGTCTCAGAGCAAAAAACAGTTTACAGTTGTTTTTAAAACTCAAAAATTTGGACCTGTCACCAAAAATCAAATCAGGAGTAGGAATCTTCGGCTCTAAAACAGGAGTCTGAACAATATAATCAGAAATACCCTGTACCCTAGCAGCAAGCTGGTCCACACGAGAAGCTAATTCCTGAATATCCATGCTAGCACAAGACTCCTCGGCCACCCAGAGAAAAAGAGGAAAGAGAAGACAAAACAGAGTGCGGAAAAAAAATGGCTCAACACCTTTCTTCCCTTCTTCTGAGATGCATTTAACTCATTATTGGCCAGTTGTACTGTTATGATCCGGTGACCTTGGAGCCGCATGAAACTTTCTCTGGAGTAGGTGGAAAGTATACTGACCGCAAATCCTGAACTGACACCGCAACTAGAAGTAGCCGTGGGGTGTGCCTAACAAATCCTAGACACCTCGACACAGCCGGAGGACTAAATACCCCTATAGATGGAAATAGGAATTCTACCTTGCCTCAGAGCAGAACCCCAAAGGATAGGCAGCTCCCCACAAATATTGACTGTGAGTAGTAGAGGAAAAGACACATGCAGGCAGGAAAACAGGATTTAGCAAAAGAGGCCACTCTAGCTAAAATAGGAAAGGATAGGACAGAATACTAAGCGGTCAGTAGGGTTGAGCGAAACGGGTCGGCCAGATTCATAAGTCACCGACTTTTGGCAAAGTCGGGTTTCATGAAGCCCGACCCGACCCCTGTGTGGGGTCGGCCATGAGGTCGGCAATCTTCTAATCTGGAATCGGAGTTCCGATACCGAGTTCCGATATGTTTAAGATATCAGGAATCTGTATCGGAATTCATATTTAAGTGTAAAATAAAGAATAAAAAAAAAAATATTGATATACTCACCCTCGGACGCACCCTGGTTCTCACCGGCAGCCTTCCTTTCTAAGAATGAGCGCCTGAAGGCCTTCGATGATGTCGCGGCTTGTGATTGGTCACGTGAGCGGTCACATGGGCGGTCACGCGACCAATCACAAGCCGCGACATCATCGAAGGTCCTTCAGGCGCATCCGAGGGTAAGTATATCAATATTTTTTATTTTGATTCTTTATTTTACACTTAAATATGGATCCCAGGGCCTGAAGGAGAGTTTCCTCTCCTTCAGACCCTGGGAACCATTAGAAACCCAATGCACTGCATTGGGTTTCGTGTTTCGGCCTACCCCGACCCCGACTTTTCTATAGGATCGGCCGATTTCACTCGACCCGACTTTTGAAAAAGTCGGGTTTCGTGAAACCCGACCCAATCCTATAAAAAGAAAAGTCGCTCAACCCTAGCGGTCAGTATTAAAATCCTTCCAAAAATATCCACAGCAGAAAATTCAAAAAATTCCACCATCTAACTAAAGATGTGGAGCATATATCTGCAACTCCAGAGAATCCAACAAGACTGAGAAAACACTGACACAGTCTAAGCTGGACAAGAGAAAACAAATGAATAGCACAGAATTATTAAGCACACAGCATGTGTGCCACAGAAACAAAAACCAGACACTTATCTTTGCTGAATTGGCAGCAAGGCAGGAGGAACCAGACAGAGATCCAAAACCTCCCAGAACCATGGACAACTGGCAAGGACTAATGAATCCTGCACACCTAAATACCCCAGTCAGAACTGCAATCAGCAGAAACACCTGACCAGGACAGCAACTCAGGGACAACTGCATTACCACCTACAACCACTGGAGGGAACCCAAAAGCAGAATTCACAACATCTTGGATTGTGCGCCTCTCCACTCTTCCTCCAGACTCTGGGACCTTGATTTCCAAATGAAATGCAAAATTTACTTTAATCTGAAAACAACACCTTGGACCACTGAGCAACAGTCCAGTTCTTTTTCTCCTTGTCCCAGGCAAGACGCTACTGGCGTCTATTGGTCATGAGTGGCTTGACACAAGGAATGCACCACTTGTAGTCCATGTCCTGGATACATCTGTGTGTGGTGACTCTTGAAGCAATAACTCCAGCAGCAGTCCACTCCTTGTGACTCTCCCCCAAATTTTTCAATGGCCTTTTCTTAACAATCCTTTTGACAGGGTTTTGTCCTGTCTGCTCTTTTTCCGGGTGGATCATGTCAAGGGTTAACTTTGCTCTGCCTCATTCTGGGCTCAGGTTTGCGATTTACCTCCCAGGCATCCTGCTGGTGGCGTCAGCTATAGTTTTGTCTTTGGCATGTGAACCTGACTCTGGTAACTCTTGATTTGTCCAGCTGTGATCCCTGACTTGCCGCGTGTCTGCCCTTTTCCCATCGTTTCTCTGTTTATCTGTTTGATTCTCTGGTTCCTGATTTGGCTTGTATTAGGACTCGCTTCTGCCTTTGGTACTATTGTCTTCTCTGGTTCTGACCTCCTGGCTTGGCTATTGACTCTGTTACTGTTTGTCCCTATTGTACCATATATTGCCCGTTCTGGTTTACTGATCTCTTGCTACGTCCTGACTATCCGTTCTGTCTAATCCTTTTGTACTATCGTGCTATCTAGTGCTTTGACTCAGCTTATCTGACCACTCTCTTACCACTAGATGGCATTTGTGCTGCTGCTCTGTGTGTGCAGTCTCACTTCCCTCTCAAGTTCCCCCCGGTGGAGGTTGCGCTGTACTGCACTGCAGCAGCATGATGCCTTTCAAGGCTGCGGTTATCCCGGTTGCTTGTGCACCTTTTTCTACCACACTTTTTCCTTCCACTCAACTTTCCATTAATATGCTTGGATACAGCACTCTATGAGCAGCCAGCTTATTTAGCAATGACCTTTTGTGGCTTTCCCTCCTTGTGGGGTGTGTCAATGACTGCCTTTTGGACATCTGTCAAGTCAGCAGTCTTCCCCATGATTGTAGAGCCTACTGAAACAGTAAGGGACCTTTTTAAAAGCATAGGAAGCCTTTGCACGTGTGTTTTGTTAATTATTCTAATTTACTGAGATAACGACTTTTGGGTTTTTATTGGCTGTAAGCCATAATCATCAACATTAACAGAAATAAACACTTGAAATAGATTACTCTATTACTCTGTTTGTAATGATTCTATATAATAAATATTAGTTTCACATTTTGTGTTGAAAAACTGAAATAAATTAACTTTTTGATGATATTCTAATTTAGTGAGAAGCACTTTTATCTGGTTCTCAGGCTCCTGTTTCTTTCACCCATCTACAGAATTCTTTACTTTTATCCTTGGTGAAAGAAATCTCATCTAGGGCATTTCGGTTTCACCTTTCCGCTTTTGAAAGTGTCTCACAAGCTACATAAAAGTTGCCCGTCTGCCCTAGAAAGACCATAGTTGATTTAATTCTCAAGAATATTGACATTTTCTCTTCTGAACAATCATGTAATAATATCAGAAACTGTTTTCTGAAAATATTCACTAATGTGGTCCAGGGGAGATACTTTTCCATCCACGAACACAAAAGTGGAAACTTTTATCTCCCTGATAGCTCTAGCCTTGACCTAAAACTGGTAAATAAATATTTTATGAGACCACTGCATTGTTTATGAGCGAGGCTTCAGTGATTCACCCTATGTGTTCTATCTAATGGTACGCCAAAGGCAAGAGGCACCTTTTGTGCTGGCACTTATAAGGGCTCAAGGAACAAGACTAACCTCACTTTTGTAAAGTCATCTACAAAGGAACTGATAATAGTCAGTAAAGGCAAAAATCTGACATATACCATACAGCTCTTTTTATGGTGATACTTCCAGCCATAAACAAGAAAACCCGTGATACTTTAAAATGAGATTGCGGATTAACCGTAT
Source organism: Ranitomeya imitator (assembly GCF_032444005.1). NCBI lineage: Eukaryota > Metazoa > Chordata > Amphibia > Anura > Dendrobatidae > Ranitomeya > Ranitomeya imitator. The sequence continues at coordinate 111,795,517 of NC_091283.1, read as the reverse complement.
ATTACTCTGTAAAAAGCTCAGTGGAGTTCTGCAGTAAACTACAATATCTTTTTTTTTTTAGGATTCAGCAATTATTTCTGCAAGCATACACAATTTTATTCTATCTTTTAAAATGCCGCTAAGCTTCTGTTCAGTCAAAACTCTCAAACAGAGATGCTCTATATTCATGAAAGTCGAGATTATTCCAGCAAAGAATTATATTCATTTTAATAGATATGAGCTTGTACTTTGCCACATTTTTGTAATGAGGATAAAACACCTCTGGTTTCGTCAAGCAATTTTGACTGCACTTTACTTTGACAATCTATATTTAATTAGTAGCATGAAAGAGTGTCACTGAGATGATGGCATTTTAAAGCAAAAAATATATAGAAAAGAAATATTCTCAAACATAAAATTATATTACGGCCACGATTATATCTGCTCTTTAATGCATTACTTTAACTCTCATTTTGGGAGTATGCAAAAAGTACAAGATTACTTTTGGAATACAAAATTCAGTGGATGTATTTTGGTAACAATATTGACTATTATTTTCATGATTACAATATAAGATATTCTGATTTATTTATGATTTTTCTTTCTCACTTTGGTGGAGAAGTGTTATGGGATATTTTAATACAGAATGAATTCCATACTTTATATGACAAGATTTTCTAAAACACCACTGCAGAGAACTAATTTGAGTTATGAAAAGTAAATGCTAAAATATTTTTTCCCAATGCCTGCATAGATTATTGGAGTTCAAATATATAAATTTATATTTCTATTTGTCAATTTTCTGCCAGCATTATAGGGGCTGAAAACTTCCTCTTCAGCATATATTGCACCTGCCATTCTCCAGTGGCTTGCCTGCCCTAAGCTGAAAGTCAATATCACACACAGTTCCGGGATGTATTAAGAGAAGCATAGAGTCTAGATCATGCAAAGTAATTATCCCCCTCTATTCCTCCTTGTTCAGGCCTCATCAGGAATACCGTGTCCGGTTCTGGGCACCACATTATAAAAAATACATCCTAAAACTGGAGCAAGTTCAGAGAAGAGCTACCAGGATGGTGAGTGGACTGAAAATATGTCCTATAGGGAACTGTTAAAAAAAATCTGCAAATGTTTAGCTTGCAAAAAAGTCTAAGGGGAGAATTAATATCTGTCTACAAATTTCTGATGGGATGTCACAGTGTAGCGGGATCATCCTTATTCTCATTTGCATATGGAAAAACGAGAAGCAATTTAATAACATTCAAAGGGAGAAGATACAGATTAGATATTAGAAAACAATTTTGACAGTGAGGGTGTTCAATGAGTATAACAGGCTGCCAGGAGAGGTGTGAGTTCTCCTTCGATGGAAGTCTTCAAACAGAGACTGGACAGACATCTGTCTGAGATAGTTTAGCGAATCCTGCATTGAGCAGGGGGTCGGACACGATGACACTCGAGGTCCCTTCCAACTCAAACATTTTATGATTGTACGGTTCTATCTCTGACTTTATGCAATTGGTAGACAGAAGAGCTGGAGCATATCAACAACAACCCATGCATTGCTAAAATCTGTGTATTAACCCCTCCAGCATGCTGTCTTCATCTTACATGTCAAAAACCTGCTGACAGATTGATAAGAATAAGGATGTGCTATGTGTTCAGGATAGCATAGGTTATCTTTGTTACATTGCTTGTCATGTTCATTTACCATTTTTAGGATATAATTTTTGACTTTTATGGCCTCAATATTGAAAAATTGCCTAAGGTAGTTTAACTGTTCACGAAATGCATTGACCAATCACCTCTTTCACGGGCAAAGGTGTTTTAATAGTAGCTAGATTTGTGCAGAGCTCAATGTGCAATTCCACTGAAAGGAAACATCTCAAGCAAATAGGCTGTCTATCAGATCCTATGTGATCCATAGCAGCATGTGGGGAAATACAATATTCAACCATGAGCATAATCAGATGGTTAGAAACTACACACTGGTCAAGGAATGCTGTTAGCCTCAAAACTAAATGTCCATCATACTAATCCTAACAGGCCTTCATTTAGCTCAGGGAGAACTAAAACAATGACACTGCAATGTAGAAGTGCTGTGATCTTTTGTATACTACACAGCAGTGGTCAAGAGCTGAAAGTGTTATTCTCAAGTTGTGTTGCGGGGATACCGCGACAGAGAGGTGCTACAAGAGAGCTGCATCTGGTTACACAAACTCCTGAACTGTTTACAACTGTTTCACCAACCTATTAAACAGTGCAGGTTTTCCTTACCCTGTCATTGCAAGGGTTAATCAGTTGATTTGATTTCCTGGAGCTCTCCATCCTGAATTGTCTCAGCTGTTCTGTGTTGACCACACCCCTCTGGTATATATGTTCACCACTGGCATTTGGGAGTTGCCTATGATATTTGTTCTACTTCCTGGTTTGGTGTTCAAGGAGAAGTTCATTATTTGGAGTAGGAGTTTGGTGAGTTTTTCAGGAGTTTTCTCTGCGGATGTGGTTTGCGTATTTATCCTTATTCTCTCCCATTTGGTTTGTGCCTTCTATTCCTTCCCTGTTTACCACTCTGTGGTTTTGTGAGTTTATTTGTGTGATTGTAATTTTCTTTTATCCCTGTTTGTAAACCCCTGTCTTTCTGATTTTTGTTTTCCAATAGACTTTGGTTTCACTTCTCCATGGGTGGGGGAGGGAACAGAGAAGGGCTAAGATAGGAATATAGCAAGCTACAAGACCTTAGCATCTCCTTCATCCAGGGTAATCCTGGGGACAGGAATAGCCTAGGGTGACCCTAGTTCGAGGGATTGGATATGTGCTCACAATCCCTTGTCACTACGTGACAACAGCTTTCCAATTTCTTTTACTTCCTTGTTGCTAAGGAGTGAGCACTCCTCCTCAAGTGACAATCCTGATTTATTAGCTGCTGAATTTATTCTATCGACATAACAATATCTTTGAACAAGGGAGTAGTGAATAGGAGAGTTGCTGCTACTGTTGCTGTAGGATGGTGATTTTGCAAGACCAATAACAGCACCTCAGTCATGGAGCTGAGAATGAGGGAGATGAGCAGCAAAGTACTTTATTGAAATCAGTGTGCTGGAGTGAGGTGGCTTGTGTCTCAAAAGTTAACTTCTCAGCTTGGATTGCAGCTGCTGTGAATATGGCCAGGGTTTGTTGATAAAATTTCTTGGCAACAAGCTGTACAGTTAATAAGATATGTAAGCGCTCTCACAGCAGAAGGATGACAGCAGATAAAATAAGTAAGTCAGTTTCCAACTTGATTATTTTCATGCTTTCTAACTATACCAATTTCATAACAGGAGAATAAACCTTTAATCATAGGAAAACATAACCACTCAAAAAAAAATTAGTGATGAGCCAAACAGATTGTACACGTAATTTTCTGCCTTTAACATAGTATACATTATATACACCAGCCTACCTGAACATGCTGAGCTACAGTTAATCCCTTAATGACCTTTGATATGCTTTTTATCAGCACTGAGGAACAAGAGTATAGTGCCAACCCACAGCTGAAATTCCTGTGGGTGTCACCTGTGCATGAAAGTAGTGATGAGCGCACGTCCCCAGATAACATTTTATCCAAATCCAAGCATGATCAGATGTTATCAGAGTATCTTTGGCGTGCTCTTATATTATGTTCAAGTGTCTGTGGCTACATAAGAGGCAATCCCCGCATATGTTGAAGCCGCAAGTCATGCAGCTACAGGCACTTGAACATAATTTACGAGCATACCGAAGATACTCGGATAACACCCAAGCATGCTCGGTTAAGATGTTATCCGAGCATATTCACTCACGAATACATGACAGCTGACACCCTGTGGTACCTGCCCTGGCTGGTTTTGGAGTCTATTGGGGACAATTAACCCCTTAAATACAGCTGTCAGTTGCAACAGTGGTATTTAATAGGTTGCAAAGGGATTACAAGTCCCCTTTGTGACCATCTGTCAAGCTGGATGAGGGAGATGCAAGGTGCACAACAACGGGGAGAGGGAGGGGAACTCCACAGAGGCAGGAGCCGGCCTGTGCCCGCTGCAAAAGAGAAATTAATATTCACTGTGCTGACATTGAATATTAATTTCTCTTATAGCACGCACAGTTGCAGTCACCAGCTTCCAGCACACATCATACTTACCTTGCCTGCGCTCCCTCTCTGCATCTCATTCCGGTGCCACCAACTCTTCCAGCTGAGCGACCATGTTGCCCTGCTCTTTAAGGTAATAAATATTCACCTCTATCTACTCCCATAGGCGTGAAGTGAATATTCATTACCTTAATGCGGGGGCCACGTGATCGCTCAGCCGGAGAGCTGCTAGAGCCGGAACGAGATGTAGCGAGATGTAGCGATGGCGTGCAGGGAAGGTTAAGCAGGATGTGATTTTTTTTTTATAATAACCATGGATAAAGGGATAGGGGAAAAGGAGCCATGCATACAAGGATGGGACGGGGAGACATGCATACAAGGACAGGGATGGGAAGCCATACATATAGGACAGGGATGGGGAGCCATGCATAAAAAGGACAGGGATGGGGAGCCATCTGTTAGGGTGGTCTCAAGCAGACCAGAGTATATTGGATGGTTTCCAAATATTATTATGAGGACGCTCGAGCGGATGATGAATTTACACAGAGACAAATTGTATCTGCATAGAAACCAATCATAATCCTTTATTCCATAGCTAACATTATTTACCCTTTCACCTTAGGGCATTCACATCAATGTGGTGTACAAACTATTGATTGGCCAAAAACATATTCTCATATGGCAAATTATCATTCTTATTACAAAAAGTAGATAATTAGTATAATTAAGGTGGACAACGCTCATTAATCATTACTATCTGATAGCTCCCACCACCAACACCGCTATTAACTACTCCCTTAAGCAATAATAGTGTTTGTCAGTAGTTTCGATCACGTAACTGAAAGAATACAGTGATTCAGCAAGAGAGGTGAAACACAAGTCACACAACAATACATATATGTGAGGATAAACTATGAGGGTCCCTGAATACCCTATCACATGCATACCAGGATAAGGATGAAGGGACAATGCATATCCGGCTTCTACTCAAATCAATAAGTTTTCCCAGTATTTCATGGCAAAATTAAGTGCCTCGGCTTATACTCGGGTCGACTTATACTCGAGTACATAGGGTAATTGGTATTGAAGAAAAAACGAACAGCAGAAATCCCCCTGGTGACCCCATATTAGAAACTTCATTTCCTAAGGAATTCATCTAGGGGTATAGTGCATATTTTGAACCTATAGGTGGGGTGCCTCACAGAATTTTATAATATTGAGATGTGGAAATATGACATTTTAGTGGTAAGAATGTAAGTTTTGTATTTGCTACAAATTTGTCAGGTACACAAGAGTTAATAGGTGAAACTGAAACCACCTTAATTTATTGCGCAATTTCTCCCAAACATGGTGATGCCCCATATGTTGTCAGTATTTAAGGTTAATCCACATGTCAGGGCTGAGAAGGAAGGAGCGCCATTTGGCTTTCGGAGCACATATTTTGGTACAATAGTTTACAGGTGACAATTGCAGAGCCCTGAAGGTGCCAGAACAGTAGAAAAAAACTAAAGTGACCCCATTGTAGAAATTTCACCTTTCAATCAATTAATCCTATAGATGCAATGACTATTTTGTAACATCCATGCCAGGCAATTTTTCTGAAGCATTGCAATTCTGCCAGTTTAATGCCCATTTATTGTGCCCTCACCTTGTGCTTCTGGTGACATGCACCCTGTAAATTGTTATGTGCTCTCTCCCCACTACAATAATGCCAAACATGTGGGCGCTTACTGTGGTTTAGGCACAGTGGAGCTCAGAAGGAGGGGAGCATATGGATTTCGGAGCACATAATTCACTTGGATTAATTTGAGGGGGTGTGAGCCCATAGTCTTTGTTCTACCGGTAACATGGGAACCCCGCATAGTTTCAGTGACAGATCATAAACCTGAATGGGGCTGGTTTTATGCTGGTTAGATAAGTGTTTTTATTGGTAACATTTTGGAATACATAACATTTTTTGATCGCTTCCAGAATAAGGCTATGGTCAAATTCTTGTGTTCTATGTTGAGCACTTATCTCGGGATTTCCATGTAAATCGCTTTCTACAACTGAACATGGACAAAACAGAATTCATCATCATTTGCCTAAAATAGGGGTTTTGTCTCAAATGCGGTTTTGGGGAATTTACATGGAAACCTCGACTAAAGCACTCAGCAGAGGGCACAGAGTAAACGTGAGCCTAGCCTTACTCCATCTTTTGAGAGGTAGAATGACTAAATAGTTGTAGTACAAGAATAGTTCTTTTTTTATACTAAGCTGTTCACCGTTCAGTTTAAGTGATAAGGCAGTGCGATTACAGAGATACCAGATTTATATTGTTTGTTTGTTTTGTTTTTTTATGTTTTGGTGCTATTACACAGAAAAATGCTTGTTTATAAAAATTGTTTTTTTCCTAGCCATATTCTGAGAGCTGGAATTTTTTTATTTTTTTGACAAACAGAGTTGTATGAGGGTTATTTTTTTTGCGGGACGAGTTGCAGATTTTTCTTGGCACCATTTTGGGGTACATAATATTTTTTGATCGCTTTATATTTAGATTTTTCATATAGAATGAACATAAACCAGCAATTCAGTTATTGTTTTAATTTTTTTGCACCTTTAACTATGCATTAAAAGTGATACCAGATTTATGTCTTTTTTTTTTATCCCTCACTGCTTTTACACACTAAAAACTATTTTACAAAAACAAATTTGTTTTGGCATCATCATATTCTGAGAGCTGTAACTTTGCTTTTTTTTTTTTGCTGAATGATCCATATTAGGGCGGTTTGGCATTTATTTGTTCAATTTTTTTTTTAACAAAGGTCAAGGTAATTGCATTATGCCCTAAGTTGCCAAAGACATAATATTCACAATGATTAAAAAAATGGTTTTAGAAATTTTGTTGGAAAAATTAAAAGTTGCTGATCAAATTTTAACCCTTCTAACTTCCTAACAGAAAAAAAAATGTTTGAAAAATGATGCAAATGTAAAGTTGACGTATATGAAATCTAATTAACTATTTTCTGTGACATAGCTCTCTGGTTTAAAGGCCCCTTCACATTTAGCGACGCTGCAGCGATACCGACAACGATCCGAATCGCTGCAGCGTCGCTGTTTGGTCGCTGGAGAGCTGTCACACAGACCGCTCTCCAGCGACCAATGATGCCGGTAACCAGGGTAAACATCGGGTAACTAAGCGCAGGGCCGCGCTTAGTAACCCGATGTTTACCCTGGTTACCATGCTAAAAGTAAAAAAAAACAAACAGTACATACTTACCTACAGCCGTCTGTCCTCCAGCGCTGCGCTCTGCTTCTCTGCTCTCCTCCTGTACTGTCTGGGAGCCGGAAAGCAGAGCGGTGACGTCACCGCTCTGCTTTCCGGCTCACAGACAGTACAGGAGGAGAGCAGAGCACAGCGCTGGAGGACAGACAGCGGTAGGTAAGTATGTACTGTTTGTTTTTTTTTACTTTTAGCATGGTAACCAGGGTAAACATCGGGTTACTAAGCGCGGCCCTGCGCTTAGTTACCCGATGTTTACCCTGGTTACCAGTGAAGACATCGCTGGATCGGTGTCACACACACCGATCCAGCGATGTCTCCAGGGAGTCCAGCGACGAAATAAAGTTCTGGACTTTATTCAGCGACCAACGATCTCCCAGCAGGGGCCTGATCGTTGGTCGCTGTCACACATAACGATTTAATTAACGATATCGTTGCTACGTCACAAATAGCAACGATATCGTTAACAATATCGTTATGTGTGAAGGTACCTTAAGGGCATAAGAATAAAAGTTTGGAAATTGCAACATTTTTCAACATTTTGGCCAAATTTCTGATATTTTCACAAATAAACGCAAGTCATATCGAATACATTTTACCACTATCATAAAGTACAATATGTCACAAAAAAAAAAATCTCAGAATCAGTGGGATCCGTTGAAGCGTTTCAGAGTTATTACCACATAAATTGATACTGGTCAGATTTAAAAAATTTGGCCTGGTCATTAAGGTTAAAATTGACTCGATCACTCAGGGGTTAAACTATAAGAAAAGATCAGAATTACGAGTTTGTGATAAAGAAAATGGTATTATTATTATAGGCTATTACTAAAATTACTACATTTTGTTGTTTTTAACATATGGCTTACATAGTTGCATGGAGTGAAAAAAAAAGACTTAGCTGTTTGCTTCAAAGACTAAATAAAAGAAAACATGTTGGCTGTACTCAATTCTCTTTATGGAAAAGGGAAATTATATATGTTTCTAATTGTATTTTATAGACTTGAAATTAAATTTTAATGTGCTATGAATGCATTTTCCCTGCGCTAGAAAATAATCTTATATGACTGAAGAAGTCATGATGACATTCTACCTGTCACTCCATTTTCTAGCAGCTATTTCACAATTAATGTGTCAAGCTGTTATTTTTCTTACACAATGGGCTTCCATACTTCCATATAAAGTGCTGTGAAACCTGGAAAATGAGCATGAAACAAATCAACCAGTCCTTCCTATTCACTCATTGTCAAGCCCTCCAGTGATTGTAGATAATGTATGTTGCAAGTAATTACAGATGTTCGTGCTGAAGGTTGGGAGTGTCATGTCACATAATGAAGCACTATGTGTTCCATGTCGGTATGGTTGCACTATAAGCAATGAAGCTAAAAGCTTATGTACACGGTAGAATTGTGAGCATAGAGCGTGATCTACATTGTAAGGAGGGTGCATGGCTCTAATACGGAGCAGTACAGTCACAGTCAGGTGCAGTACATGTGGAGTTATCCCATCCCTGCAGCATTGTATGTACTGCAGAATAACTGAATGCAGTATTGGGCTGGGGAACCGTGGACAGACCACGGGGCTTTATTTTGATAACCAAACTTTCATACTGTATATACAAAGCTAATGCATTATCATTAAAGATTTTTTCAAACTAGGACTAATTTTTGTCAGTTATTGTATCTTGCAGTATTGTCATAAGATACACAATGTTAGGATTTTGTTTTACTTGTTGGTTCAATTGCTCATCACGTGATTGCTCATCTGCATTTACCTTTTTGTGAGCACATGTTGACAAGCTAGTCTTCTTGCTTATCTGAATGTTAATGTTAAAGCATTGAGATAAGCCGGAAGATAGGTTAGTTGAGGAGAGAGGAGTGAGAAACTAAACTAACTGAGTTGGGCCAGTCAGATCAGCTGCGCCTGACTGAGGGTTCAGAAAATTGTTTTTACTACTATGGGCTTAAAACCTAAGTGGCAGTTAGTTGCTAACAAAGGCAACTACCTACCTGTTCAACCCAGCGCCGTCTCAGAGCAGTCACCGACCGCTCTTGTCAGCAATTCAGCTGCTCCACATCAACAGAGCAGCTCTTCTTTTTCTGGACTGCTCTTCCGTTGGGGCGTGATTGATGGCATCATGTGGACTGACAGCCATTTCTTGCAGTTAGGCAGCACGGAGCCAGCTGCAATTAGCATTACATCAGCAGTCATACCCCGCCAACAAAGCAGAGCAGATGAGATAAGCAGTTCTGTCTACGGGATACCAGCAGGACCACTAAATTGCCAGCAGGAGCTGTCTGACCACTCTGTGCCAGCGGAGATTGGTGCAGGGCACAACAGGCACATAGTTAACAACTAGCTGCCTATTAGCTCTTCAGCCCATAGTGGAAAAAATGTAATAACTCCTTTAAACCAATTCACTCAAATCGACTTCTTACTGTTACCTTCTACAGCCATGCCTTTTCTCTCTGGCATAAAAAAAAATACATATGAGCATCTCCTAGAAACATACAAGCATATCTGTGACCAGATGGTTGGGACCCAGACAAAATGTCATCACGTGGCACATGTAACCACTGGACTGCAGGTTGTGCAGCCCCTCCGTAGAGCATTCTGTAAGCCTTAATAGATATGTATGCATGAGCTTTCAGTTTACCTGCGTCTTGTTATTTTTTTCAAATATATTTGGCAATAGACATAAAAATCTATAATTTATGTATATCTACTTTATATTGTATTCTACAATAACTAAACCATTTTTTTTATCTGTCACAGCAATCTCTAGCCTGTCATAGCATTAGATGTGTCGTCGCTCGGCTGGATCCTTGCGTATCACACTTCTGCATGACTAAATTTTGTTTTAGTTCATGAAACAAACAGTGGTGTCTCCCTAGGACCTAACACAAGGAATTAAACACATGACAAGCCTGCAGCTTTCATAAAAGTCTATCTCTCTTGCTTGTCTCCTGCACAGTTTGTGGTTTGGTATTGATGGCAGAAAGATTCTGGATATTAAGTCATTCCTTTGAGATTTAATGGTTGTAAGCAAATGAGATTTTCATTAAATATAAAGCAAGGTTCATCTGATGGTTCAGAAATCACTTGGGTGCAAGAGATTGAAATGTATATTTAATGTATCATTGATAAGACATGCACACCAGAAATGTTTACGGTCTTTTTGTGTCTTCTTCACATATCATGGGTTCCCCACGGGAAGAGTTTTATCCCTCTAAAATAATCACAAAAACACACAGCAAATTAGTAAACCAATTACTTAGAGGTAACACTGATTTTAATATCTCAATAAGAAACCCTGCATTTTGTAATGAGAAGGTCCAATGGGTCACAGTCACTTAATTCTGTCTATAATGGATACTTAGTTCTGTATATGTATTTTCCAAGCTAACTGAAGAGAACTGTATTTAATTTCTTTGGGAGTATTTGACCTTCAGTTTCATTATAAACAAGACATTGCCAAATTAATGATACATTGAAAGGGAATTGTAGTACATTCTCCAATGAATAATGACTTTAAATTGTAATTTAATACAAGGTCAAAATACAGTTCTGTCCTTGGATTATTCTTGTGTTTTTCATTGAGAAACTTTCTTTCCTAGATTTATTCCTTGTGTTTTTGTCTAACTACCATGGGCAGCATGGTGGCACAGTGGTTCGTTTTGGAGGACAGAGGTCCAGGGTTCAAGGACAACATCTTTATAGAGTTTGTATGTTGTCCCTGGTTGTGTGGGGATTTAGATTGTGACAACAGTGATGAGAATGTGAAGCAAATAAATGCTCAAATTATTCCCTCAGCTGTTCCCATTCGGCCTGTCTCAACCAAAGCCTAAAAATTACAATTGAAGATTAATTTGTTCAGAATCAGTGTCAACTCTCTGTGTTTTGGAAAGACATTGAGATATAGAATAACGTCTATACATCCGTGCTTCTTATTCATTTATATATATACCGAAATGGTGTATGGGATATATAGCACATGAGACATTTCTGCTGAGAATGGGGACTAGACATTCTTGTTGTCAGGAACATTGAATGTTGAAGCAGCCGGAAACCAAAGGATCATTTTTTTCAGCCTAATATTGTGATCACTACAGTATCTCAGCATAGCCATTGACCACCAAGTACAAGTGCACAGGTCCCAAGTCATCTTCCTTTCATACATTAGGTTGTCACAGAAACTCCAACTAACATGTAAAAAACATCTTTAAATGGAATGCTTCCTATGCTTTTTTTTAGACCATACTAATAGTATCCTAAAATAGGGCTTGGGCAGCCCTTTTTTAATATGTAACATGTATTGCTATATTTTGCCCTGTTTTTTTGCTGCAGGTTTTTGTCCTGATGAAAAGATCCTGTGCACAGGGGGAATCTCGGGCCATCTTCGCTGCGGTCTCCCATTCTTCTCCTGCCGCGGTGGAGCCTGCTCAGCGGAGACGTCGGTCCCAACGTCTCGCTCAGTCTGACTCTGTGCAAAGGGTTACTGCTGCTTTTCCAGCTTCTGCCATTGAAGCCAGTGTTGAGCAGCGGCGAGCAGACGCTTTTGGGACTAAGTCCTGCTTTTCCCCTTCTGAGCATGCCCAGGGAAAGATCTCTCATTGGAGATCGAGGGTCACATGCTTAGATACTGCAGCAAGACCCATTGGTTCCCAGGAAGGTCCTGAAGTTCCTCAGGCTCTGTGGCAGTCTCTCATTGGTCCTTCTAGGAAGGTCCTGTATGTGCTGCAGCTATATAAGGTCCACATGGCTGCACGGCCATGCGCTAGTATCAAATCTAAGTTATGTGCTTTGCGCCAGTGTGGTTATGTGAAAATGTATTTGGGGACCCGGCTGAAATAAGCCCCTAGAATACCGGCACCTCCGGTGAGGAGAATGTATGAGTGTGTTCAGGGACCCAGCTGAAATAAGCCCCTAGAATACCGGCTTCTCCGGTGAGGAGATTGTGTTGCATAACCACTGACTGCTATCAGCTTGGCAGTAAGCTTGTGCTCCTGTGAGGCTAACAGGGTGCAGTGCTTTCCTTTCATGGCTACTCTGTGAGGTAACAGAGCTAGTCTATACCGACAAACAGTGCCGCCATTCGCTAGCAGCAGGTTCCTCCTGCACGATGGACCCTGGGCTGCGAACGCACCATTTATAATAAACATCTCTATTTACTCGGTGCGTTCCGCTAGCCCTAATACTGTGTGACCTTCAAAACACATTGACCTTTAAAATCTGTACAATGTACAGTTGTGGTCAAAAGTATTGACACCCCTGCAATTCTGTCAGATAATACTCAGTTTCTTCCTGAAAATGATTGCAAACACAAATTCTTTTTTATTATTATCTTCATTTAATTTGTCTTAAATGAAAAAACACAAAAAGAATTGTCCCAAAGCCAAATTGGATATAATTCCACACCAAACATAAAAAGGGGGTGGACAAAAGTATTGGCACTGTTCGAAAAATCATGTGATGCTTCTCTAATTTGTGTAATTAACAGCACCTGTAACTTACCTGTGGCACCTAACAGGTGTTGGCAATAACTAAATCACACTTGCAGCCAGTTGACATGGATTAAAGTTGACTCAACCTCTGTCCTGTGTCCTTGTGTGTACCACATTGAGCATGGCGAAAAGAAAGGAGACCAAAGAACTGTCTGAGGACTTGAGAAAACAAATTATTATTATTATTATTTATTATTATAGCTCCATTTATTCCATGGCGCTTTACATGTGAGGAGGGGTACATAATAAAAAAGGTACAATAATCTTGAACAATACAAGTCACAACTAGTGTTGAGCATTCCGATACCGCAAGTATCGGGTATCGGCCGATACTTGCGGTATCGGAATTCCGATACCGAGTTCCGATACTTTTGTGGTATCGGGAATCGGTATCGGATCCATATTAATGTGTAAAATAAAGAATTAAAATAAAAAATATTGATATACTTACCTCTCCGGAGGCCCCTGGACATCACCGCTGGTAACCGGCAGCCTTCTTTGCTTAAAATGAGCGCGTTTAGGGCCTTCCACGACGTCCCGGCTTCTGATTGGTCACGTGCCGCTCATGTGACCGCCACGCGACCAATCACAAGCCGCGACGTCATTCTCAGGCCCTAAACTCCTCATTCTAGGAATTTAGGACCTGAGAATGACGTCGCGGCTTGTGATTGGTCGTGTGGCGGTCACATGAGCGGCACGCGACCAATCAGAAGCCGTGACATCATGGAAGGCCCTAAACGCGCTCATTTTAAGCAAAGAAGGCTGCCGGTTACCAGCGGTGATGTCCAGGGGCCTCCGGAGAGGTAAGTATATCAATATTTTTTATTTTAATTCTTTATTTTACACATTAATATGGATCCCAGGGCCTGAAGGAGAGTTTCCTCTCCTTCAGACCCTGGGAACCATCAGGATACCTTCCGATACTTGGTGTCCCATTGACTTGTATTGGTATCGGGTATCGGTATCGGCGATATCCGATACTTTTCGGGTATCGGCCGATACTATCCGATACCGATACTTTCAAGTATCGGACGGTATCGCTCTACACTAGTCACAACTGGTACAGGAGGAGAGAGGACCCTGCACGCGAGGGTTCACAATCTACAAGGGATGGGTGAGGATACGGTAGGTGAGGATAGAGCTGGTCGTGCAGTGGTTTGGTCGATCGGTGGTTACTGCAGGTTGTAGGCTTGCCAAATTGTGAGGAAGGATGAGCAATCTCAAGGCTACAAGTCCATCTCCAAAGACCTGGATGTTCCTGTGTCTACCGTGCGCAGTGTCATCAAGAAGTTTAAAGCCCATGGCACTGTGGCTAACCTCCCTAGATGTGGACGGAAAAGAAAAATTGACAAGAGATTTCAATGCAAGATGATTGTGCGGATGTTGAATAAAGAACCTCGACTAATATCCAAACAAGTTCAAGCTGCCCTGCAGTCTGAGGGTACAACAGTTTCAACCCGTACTATCCGTTGGCGTCTGAATGAAAAGGGACTGTATGGTAGGAGACCCAGGAAGACCCCACTTCTTACCCCAAGACATAAAAAAGCCAGGCTGGAGTTTGCCAAAACTTACCTGAAAAAGCCTAAAACGTTTTGAAAGAATGTTCTCTGATCAGATGAGACAAAAGTAGAGCTTTTTTGGCAAAGGCATCAACATAGAATTTACAGGAGAAAAAGAGAGGCATTCAAAGAAAAGAACACGGTCCCTACTGTCAAACATGGCTAAGGTTCCTTGATGTTTTGGGGTTGCTTTGCTGCCTCTGGCACTGGACTGCTTGACCGTGTGCATGGCATTATGAAGTCTGAAGACTACCAACAAATTTTGCAGCATAATGTAGGGCCCAGATTGAGAAAGCTGGGTCTCCCTCAGAGGTCAGGGGTCTTCCAGCAGGACAATGACCCAAAACACACTTCAAAAAGCACTAGAAAATGGTTTGAGAGAAAGCACTGGAGACTTCTAAGGTGGCCAGCAATAAGTCCAGACCTGAATCCCATAGAACACCTGTGGAGAGATCTAAAAATGGCAGTTTGGAGAAGGCACCCTTCAAATATCAGGAACCTGGAGCAGTTTGCCAAAGAAGAATGGTCTAAAATTCCAGCAGAGCATTGTAAGAAACTCATTGATGGTTATCGGAAGTGGTTGGTCGCAGTTATTTTGGCTAAAGGTTGTGCAACCAAGTATTAGGCTGAGGGTGCAAATACTTTTGTCTGGCCCATTTTTGGAGTTTTGTGTGAAATGATCAATGTTTTTCTTTTTGCTTCATTCTCTTTTGTGTTTTTTCATTTAAGACAAATTAAATAAAGATAATAATACCAAAGAATTTGTGATTGCAATCATTTTCAGGAAGAAACTGAGTATTATCTGACAGAATTGCTGGGATGTCAATACTTTTGGCCACAACTGTATTATTTTAAGAATATTCCAACATTGATCCTTCATTAGCAGGGCATTGAGTGACACCTTCATCCTGTTTCCTTATCAAGCTTAGTCCATCTACAACCGGTGTCCTGCTGCAACTGAAATGCATTCGTATCATATATTGCTTTAGTGCAACCCCACTAGGTGAGTGAGTTCATTTCTTTTGAAACCCCGTTATCTTTAGATAAGACCATATTGCACTATTTTGTTATCAGAGTGAGACATGTAATGGCTGACGGTCTTCTCGCCTTATCTCACTGCATAGCTGTGGCAGAGTAAAAGTGCCCAGAGTAGAGCAGACATAAATGTGATTACGTCCACTTCTTTAGCTTTCATCTCATAAGGTCAGTGTGGGGGTAAGCTGACAGCAATGTGAGAGGAGAGCTACAACTGCAGGTGGGTTTGTAATGAGACAAAATTCTTCTGTACTGCCCCTCTCACAACACTGGTGGCCTATGAGATGGAAACTGAAGAAGAGTTAGGGTACCGTCACACTATACGATTTACCTACGATCACGACCAGCGATATGACCTGGCCGTGATCGTAGGTAAATCGTAGTGTTGTCGCTGGGGAGCTGTCACACAGACAGCTCTCCAGCGACCAAAGATGCCGAGGTCCTCGGGTAACCAGGGTAAACATCGGGTAACTAAGCGCAGGACCGCGCTTAGTAACCCGATGTTTACCCTGGTTACAAGCGTAAAACTAAAAAAAAACAAACAGCACATACTTACATTCTGGTGTCTGTCAGGTCCCTTGCCGTCTGCTTCCCGCACTCACTGACTGCCGGCCGTAAAGTGAAAGTGAAAGCACAGCTGCTGTGCTCTGCTTTCACTTTACGGCCGGCAGTCACAGTGCGGGAAGCAGACGGCAAGGGACCTGACAGACACCAGAATGTAAGTATGTGCTGTTTGTTTTTTTTTAGTTTTACGCTTGTAACCAGGGTAAACATCGGGTTACTAAGCGCGGCCCTGCGCTTAGTAACCCGATGTTTACCCTGGTTACAAGCGAACGCATCGCTGGATCGCATCGCTAGATCGCTAGATCGGTGTCACACACACCGATCTAGCGATGCCAGCGGGAGATCCAGCGATGAAAGTAAGTTCTAAACGATCTGCTACGACGTACAATTCTCAGCAGGATCCCTGATCGCTGCTGCGTGTCAGACACAGCGATATCGTAACGATATCGCTGGAACGTCACGAATCGTACCGTCATAGCGATTGAAATGGTATAGTGTGACGGTACCCTAAGTTGTAGTCAGTCACACCTCTACAGCTGAGTTGACAGCACTGTAATAAGACAACTGGAGCTGCAGATGTTTGGAATGTGGCAAATTTTAGCTCTGCTGTACTGTGTTAGTGAAAATACATGGTTTGGCAGTGAGATCAAGTGACCAGACTGTCAGTTATTACATGTCACTACAATTTTTACATGTTACACTGGTACATCCCTCTTTCATTTAAAATAATCTCTGGAGGCAGATTCTCAGGGAGATCAGTGTCCTGCCCATAAATCTGATCCGCTCATTTACATATTAAGAAAAATGGTGATATCTCTGAAATCAGACATCTGATTGCAGATATTAAAGTATCATCTCATTCAGTTTCCTATAGCCTACTTGTCCATATAGACAGCTTAGGAGGATTGATCCTGCTGACATATTCACTTCAGTGTATCATATGAAGACATTGAGCATTATATGGGACACTTAATACTGCTTTATAGGGAAGCTTTAAAAAAAGAAAATAAAGGTAGGATTCATGAGAGCTGAGAGACTAAATTACTTAAACACTGTTTCTGTGGTAATAATTAGAAGCTGGTTGCTATTGTGCAAAGCGCTCCACTATTCAAGCGCTTATGTAAATGTAGTTCATAACATGTCTAAAACCCATAATGCTTGGTAATAGCGCTAACTGGTTAGTATTTCTTTACCTGCTCTAACCTATTCTGAATATATTCTGCCGTGTCAGCTGGACTTAGCCTAGAGGAAGTGACTGTACGGATTTCATCACAAACTCTACATTTCTCTACTTCTCAAAATAAGACATTTTAAGACAAATCTAACCTCTTACTTATTCACAACATAAACAGCTTAAATATTTTATACCACTGCCTGGATTAATACTATACTTCGGGCACATTGTAATCACTGTAAGAGGAATCAATAATCTCTTTGACAACTTTGTTTTTGCAAGAGGTTTTGAAACTGACCCTGCAGCACATGAATTTCCCTTCTTTGTGAAAGTCAGAAAAACTATCAGAGATGTCATAAGTTCCACAGTATACAGACATAATACATTTATATTACATGCACTGTGGTTGTCCTATTTCTCCAGTGGACTTGAATTATTCATTAGCTTCCTGTCGCAAGAAATAATTTACGAAAGTATATGCCCTGCACTGTTCTACATCATGGTACTGATGACACTCCAAAGGGAATAAGGAAGAACTGCAAGATACTGGTGGTGATTCATGTCAATATTAATGACCCTGACATAATACAGACCCTTCGATGGTTTTCATCAAGCATAATTATCTACCAGGAATTATCTACCAGGAATCATTACTTGTTACTCATTGCATGTTATTCCATTTAATAAAAATACAAAAATAGGGAAAAAGGAAAAAATGGGAAGAAAATAAGTCAGCTCACCAATCCCTCAACAGTGCAATGATGTCCATGCACAGAGCCGCCTTGGTCAAGGGCGTAGTCCAGACCCAGCAATGAAAAAGAAAAAATAATCTCCAGCATGGATCTTCTAAAAAGTCAATTTATTGGAAACACTTTAAAATGCAAACATTTGCAAAAAAGAGATGGGGGTCCCAGTTGGACCATCAGATCTTAGTCATGGCATGACTCTTTTTTGCATATGTTTGCATTTTAAAGTGTTTCCAATAAATTGACTTTTTAGAAGATCCATGCTGGAGATAATTTTTTCTTTTTCATTTAATAAAAATGAATTTAATTGGTAATCATAGTGGGTTAAAAGTTAAGTTTTATGGTATCCCATGCTGTAGAAGCAACACAGATCTCCCCTATGTTTACAGGCAGCTCACAATCAGTCTCATTCCTCACAATGGTAGCATCAAGCTTAGAAGAAAGACGTCTTTCAAAACGATCAAAACAGTGAAACAGTGGAGGGCCAAGCCACAAGTTACACCAATCTCCTTCTGCTTATATGGGCAAAGCTTTTTTTTTACTATATCTGTGAGGAAATTTTACAATTTTCCTAATTGATATTTCAGCAAAGTCTATATTTGGTTTTATTTTGCGACCTGGTGTTTCCCAGGATGTGATAGGTCCTCTTTAATAATTTTATATAATCCCAGATTTGTCTTTTTTTAATGCATTGCCATAATTTATATATTGGATAATCTGAACTGTACAATTATAGAAGGCCTACTTATTCTCGCCAGGGCAATAACAAGGGAAAAGTGAAGTATTCAACAAGCAAATGTAAGGGGAAGGACAGTACAAACTGTGAATAAGAAAATGACCCTAAAAGTCTGATACGTGAGTGTTTGAGTGGACCCCAAATTGATCACAGGAACATTTATGTCTGGTCCCCATCCGCATAAGACAACTACTAAGGTCACTCTACATTAAGGGAAGTGGGAGATAAATATAATTTTTGAGTGATCTACCATCAGTTGTTATAGTTTTTGTGTGACTACAAAGCCACAGTGATATTTTACTCATGGTAATATAACGTCAAGTGAAAACCATTGAGTGACTCACTATGAATCCAGCACTGCAGCTCAAACATTATAAAATTAATGAAGACAGAAAAGGACAATTTTTGTGACATACTTGCAATCTGGATACTTTTTCTAGAGTTTTTAGAGGTTTCTTGGAGTTTATAAAATGAAATCAGTTTTCAGATTTGCTTTAACTTCATTTTAAAACCTATTCGAAATCTAAGAGATTTGCTCTGTCTTACGCATCATACAAGAATATGCAAGAACATTTATTAAATGTTTAGATTGCAATTTTTCACCACATACATTTTGTAAATGGTAAATGTGTATGTATCTCAAAAACATTTAATTCTAGGAAACTAATCAAAAGTTTCTTCATAGTGAAGTTTTTATTCTAGCAAGGAGATGTACAGTTCATTTTTTAATCATATTCTTTCATGACTTTTTCCACAGTACAATGTGGCCCCATAAGTAAAAAAATGAATAGGGATGCCTCAGGACCTCAGAGTCATTGCAAAGAACCAGAGTTTCCCATGTATGGAGAACTTTACCTACAATTTAGACAAAAAATGTAGCTTAACATAACATAGTTATTTCTTACAAATTATCTATAATGCTGTAAAGACACAAATCAAAGGATCACAGGTGCACTGACTATATACCAATCATATATCTAAAGGAAAATATACATAACCAAATAAGTTCTATAGGGTGCTGCAAAAATGCATAGAAACAGCATAGCCACAAAGAAAAAATAGCCTATGCATAAACAAGCGCACACCTAAATATATATAAACAACAATCTTTATTGTAAACATGAACAAGGATAAAGACACATAAATCCATTAAAAACAATTAAAACCATGTGGAAACAAACCACCCTTCCCCCTGAAAGAATAATATGACCAAAATAAGGTCTAATCCCGCATGCAAAGGTATACACCAAAATCACACACTATAGTATATGGATGTTGACAAATACAATATAATAGCCTATAACTAATATTTATCAGGTAATATAACATACATTGGGCGTCCCCAACATAATAACTGAAGGATCCTGAATGCAAAAATATATAGGTTATAAAATCTAGCAGCAGCAAAATATCTATATAGCTGAGCATAAAGATACATCCACAAAGAAGGAGGATATGGGGTCACAAGGTATAGTGGACGAATAATGCTACCCAAAAGGGCGCTAAAGAGTCCCCAAATCCAAGGATTCGATAAATGTGCCAATATCGGGAATGCCCAGAGCTCAAAGACATACCCTAAAGGCAATGTAAAGTGCGAGAAGCCTCCAACAGGTCAGGGAGCAAAAAGCATAAGGGGGAAGGAGTGGGGAGAAGTCCCACGCGTATCGCTGCCTCTGTGCAGCTTCGTCAGGGAATAAACAGCAACCACAAGTGTCCCCCTTATATACAAATAGTACCGTATCCTATTGATTCCCGCACCGGAAGGTCCCGTACAGGGCCGGAAATGCAGAGAGAGGAAGTGTGCACCCATCGTAATCCACCCCGGCTCTGATGATCACCAACTCAGTACCGAGTCCAGCGCATGCGCTAAAAGAGCGGACAAGAAGATAGATAAAGACAGCGCAAGCGTGATGTGCGGCCGCACAAGAAGAGAGAAGAAGGGAGGAAAAGTCCCGGGTCAATCGCAATCAGCAATCGGACGGAAGAGGAGCCCCGGAAATCTAACTATGTGGACAGATGGAGCCCAATGGTGCACCAGGATGGAGGAAAAGAAATTATTATAAACATATGTATACATATTATAACGAAATTCTGAATAAATGCAAATATACACAGAGATATTTATATGTAATAAAGATAATAATAATAATAATAATGAGAATAATAAAGATAAGTAAATAGCTGAATCAAAGAAGACAAAGCACATATATGTGCCAAATAACTAAGATAAATCCTAAACCTAAAAAAGGAGCCAAGGGAGGATTATTATTATTAACATTGTTCATGTATACATCCCTATCCTATCTGATAAAGATAGGGAGTCATCTTCTACCTTAAAATAGGGAGATGTATAAGCCTCAATGCATACATAACCACATGATAGAGCATATAAATACCATAAAGTGCAGAACACATATACATGCGGAACAATATAATTGCATGCGGAAACCAATAAGATACATTTCCATATATGATATCAAAACAAACAGTACATATGATACTCAAGGCCTAAGAATATATGCCCCATGGAATAGAATAGAGGGCCAATGACAACAAATGTCCATAGTTCTCTAATGCCTCTCCATTCTCTTTATAACCTTGCACTTCAATTCAGATCCAGTCCTCTAGTTCCGTCCATGATACACATCTCTTGTTCCACTCCCAATGCCAAATGGGCTTATCCTAGAATCCCAGTTCCATTCCCGGAGAGCCCAACACAGAGAAATTTCTTTGTTCAGATCCAAAGTGCCACTTCAGTCTTTAATCCTGTCCCAGGAAGCCAGTATACAGGAGCTCCTCATTTAGACCGAACGGGGAGATAGACTTTAACCGAAAGATCCAGCGGGCTTCATGTTGTAGTAGTAATCTATGTCGGCTACCGCCTCTTTCATTGCCCAGAATTCTCTGCAGGCCAAAAAAATGGGTGTTAGTGGGTTTGCCTCCATGTTTCCTCATATAATGTGCTGCAACTGGTGTTAGCATTTTGCCTTTCTGGGAGTCTGTCCGGGCCAATAGTTGAGAGATGTTTTTGTGCCCGTTTTCTCAGCTCCTGCGATGTCTGCCCCACATACACTTTCTGACATGGACAAACAATAGCATAAATGACAAAACTTGTTTTGCAATTGATATAGTGAGCAAGAGAATGCTCCACATTATCACCAGGGTTATTAAAAGAATCCCTAGTGGGAAGCATATACGGGCATACATTACATTCACCGCAGGGGAACGAACCCCTGAGGCGAATCCCACGATTAAGCCTAGTCACCGGACGCGAAAAGTGACTTCTTGTGACAATATCCCGTAAATTAGGGGCCCTTTTTGCCGTCATAAGAGGTCTCGAACTGACACAAGAAGAGGTTTGGGCATCCGAAGTTAGGATATCCCAGTTTTGATTTAAGATGTCTCTCACCTGGTTCCAATTCGTACTATACTCCGTGATGAATCTTACTGAGGAGTCCTGTAGGCGGGGACGTGATGTTAGGAGAGCCTCCTGATTAAGGGTCCTGGCACGTTGGAAAGCAGTGGAAACGGTTCTCTTAGGATATCCCCTCCCATACAATCTCATGGTCAAATCCTTTGCCTGTTCTCTGAAACTTGCATCCGTTGTACAATTTCGCCTGGTACGTAAAAACTGTCCCACAGGTATTCCGGTCCGCGTATGGTGAGGGTGAAAACTCTGATATTGTAACAGGTTATTCGTGGCCGTTGGCTTACGGTATAAATCCGTCAACAGCTTCTCCCCATCGGCCACCACTCGAAGGTCCAGAAAGATAGCTGAATCCGGGGAACAAGAAGATGTCAAAAAAATATTAAGCGAATTTTCATTAAGCTCCCTCAAGAATTGGGTACAAGAGGCTTCGGATCCCTCCCAAATGAAAAAAATGTCATCCAAAAAACGATGCCAATGCTTAATGTGATTCAGATAACCCTGCGAACTAAAAACCATCGTCTCCTCCCACCAACCCAAGAAGATGTTTGCATATGCCGGCGCGCACCGCGCGCCCATGGCCACGCCCGATACTTGCTTATAATACGTCCTGTCAAACAAGAAGTAATTATGATGTAAAACAAAGTAAAGGAGGTCCAAGATAAAAGAATCATGATGGCGATTAGAGCCCTCCAATCTATTAAGGAAGTAAGAGAGTGCCTGAATACCATGGGTGTGAGCGATATTTGAATATAGCGACTCCACGTCACATGTCACCAACAACTCCTGGCCTGTCAAGGTGATGTTACGGCAAACACTGATAAAGTGAGATGAATCCTTAATATAAGCCGGTAACGCCGAGGCAATAGGTTGGATGAAATAGTCAATATAGGTACATACCCGTTCGCTCATACTTCCTATACTGGACACAATTGGTCTTCCCGGTGGCTTTTGGATGTTCTTATGCACCTTAGGCAAAAGGTAAAAGGTAGGGGTCACTGGGTTATCCACCCACATAAATCTCTTTTCACTTGGGGAAATTATTCCCATAGAGGTTGCCCGATTAATCAAACTATGTAATCTCTCCAAAAAGATTCCAGTAGGATCCGATGGTAATCTCGTATAGAATCTCTGATCCCCCAATTGCCTATTGGCCTCTTCAAGATACATATTGGATGGCCACAGAACCACATTCCCCCCCTTGTCTGCTTCTCTTATAATGATGGAATCATTGTTTTTCAGGGACCTAATGGCCCTTCTCTCTTGAAGCGAGATAATGCTGTAAAGAGACTTTGTGACAGTGCTCAGTTTAGTATCACATTCAGGTCACTTTTCAAGTTTTTACTTTTTTTTCCTTTAAAAGAACACATAGTACATCTAAAAACCAAGTGAGAATCAGTCTATTATTAGGGGATATTTTAAGCACTTTGAACAATTGAACATATTGTACAAAAATGAAATCCTTCCTTTTTATCTAAAAAATATGATCTTTTCCATTGCTCTTACTCCCATAGACAAATTTATGAGAACTGGTTGATGGAATATAGTTTTCTGATGACTTTAAGATCAGGAATACGTCCTTAAAAGTCAATAAACTAATACATTATATGAACCATAAATAATGTAATTTACAAAAGCATTATGGTTGTTCGCTATCTATAAAATCTAAAGGCATTGACCCATTTATTAATCAATTTTATGCTTTTTCATATAATTTTGATTTCATTATATTTTAACTGTTTTTCTTTTTATCTAAAGATGACAACTAGGGATGAAATTGTATCTAGGGATGACAACTAGGGATGATTTGGTAGCTATGGATGACAACTAGGGATGAAATAGTATCTAGGGATGACAACTAGGGATGACTTGGTAGCTATGGATGACAACTAGGGATGATTTGGTAACTAGGATGACAACTAGGGATGAATTAGTATCTAGGGATGACAACTAGGGATGACTTGGTAACTAGGGATGACAACTAAGGATGACTTAGGCTAGTTTCACACTAGCGTTTGGCAGGGCTGCGGAGGGCTGAGGACTTCCTCCGTGAAGCCCTGCCCACTGCCGTGCCTCTTCATTCAGCGCCGCCTATGGCTGCATGCATCCTTCGTATCCTATCTTTAACATTGGATAGGCAGGCCATGTGGATGTATGCGGATGCCACCGCATGCGTCGTTTTGAAGCTGCGCCGACCGCAACAAAATCCTAAAATGTTGCGTTTGATGCGGAGGCATCCACATACATCCACATGGCCTGCGTACCCAATGTTAAAGATAGGGTACTCAGGACGCATACCAACGTAGGTGGAGCTGAAGGAAGAGGTGCAGCAGTGAACGGGGCTTAACGGAGAAACTACGCAGCCCTCCGCAAAGCCCTCGTCCGCAAATGTGAAACCAGCCTTAGTAAGTAGGGATGACAACTAGGAATGACTTAGTAACTGGGGATGAAATCTAGGGAAGGTTTAGTGACTTTTAAATATATCAATGTTCAATATGGAGATCTGTTTAATGATCTTTTAATACCCAGTGGATGGCCACTCTATCAAGAAAGTATGCTTATGCTGCAATTACTTGTTTCTCTCTAGTCCTGTCCAAAAATATAAATGTTTATCCCACTACAAAGGAAAAGAGTAAAATATGATCAAATGGTAACTCAACAGCCTAATGGAAACTTAAACCACTTCTGTTGAAATAGACTCAAAGAATAAGGGTGAGAAATGTCTATACCAGGGCAATAATTTCTTCATACATCACTTCTTAGCACGTCTCATTAATGAAATGTTTCTAGTCTAAGACGCTTCATTTCAGTTCAAGCAAAAGGTAATGCAGCAATGCTTTTTGAAAAACCTTCAAGTGCATCTTAGAAGCCTACATCAATAACAATATTACTAAATTGACTCAAATTGTAAAATTACAGGTAATTGCTAGGCCTGCTAACTTACCAACTAGCGAACCAAAAGAAAAAAGTATGTGTCTCTTTATTAATCTCAGCTACAATAAACCGCCAGGATAACCGTGCTGGAGAGAATGTGGTGATAGATGGCATCGGCTATGCTTTATTAAAAAAAAGAAAAGACTTGACCTCATTGTAAGAAAAGGACGTTACCAACGCAAGATGTCTATTGAGATAACCCTATCCTGTTTTCCCAAAAATTAGAATTAAGTGCTGGACACTGAACACCAAGATCAATAAAGCAGTATTATGTGGCAGGGCAGGGAGAATAGCGCTGTGGTGTCGCTCAGTAGAGAGATATAGACCAAATATAATAAAGAAAAAGAAGAAATTACAGCACTCATCAAGCTGAAAGTAAAAAAAAAATCTTTTATTTTAAAACAAGTGCATAGAAGGGAGAGAGTTACATAGTAAAAGACTGGGTAACAGCTATTTCGCATTCATTCATGTTTCATCTTACCCTCAGATGGAGTGTGAGTGGAAGCGAAACGGCTGATTTCCAGTCCTATGCTATGTAACACTTTCCTGTCTATGCACATATTTTGAAATAACGGAAATTTTTTTTTACTTTTAGCTTGATGAGTGTTGTCTTTTTCATTATTATACCTTTCCTCTTTTCATCACAAGTAAAAATTCCAATTCCTCGCCTATTTTCTAATGACTACATATTTACATAGTGTTTTAATTCGTGACTCAAATGTAAAGTTTACTTAATCAATGATTCAATATATTTATTCAATAGTCTGTAAAAAAAACAAAACAATGCAATTTATTTATACAGCGTGTGTTTGCATTACATTTAACACACAAAATCTAAATTCTAGAAAAATAAAATGACTGTAAAAGCTTGAATACAACAACAGCACAAGAAGCAGCAGGTGTCTGCAATGAAATATAGGTTATCAGTATCCGGGGGGGAACAACAATGAAATCTCAGATCACTGGGTGGTTTCAGAACATTCCGTTTACTACAGCCACATAATATAATAGCGAAGTGGTGCTCCATTTAATTAAGTCAAAACCAAAACCAGCATGCATATTAATGAGTATTCTAACGAGCATTAATTTTTTATGGTGTTCGTTAACAAGCAGTGTAAATTATGACAAATTTATTTTTGACATCCTGCCAAAAAATTAAGATGAGAAGTTGTTTAAAAATGCAAATTCACGTGTTTCCTCTTGGGATTATCTTCCTAAAACATAAATACCTAGAAGTCTAAAACCTCACACAATATACGGTAAATAAAAGCCTCAGTGAGAATTTCTGGGTTTTGCACTGTGTCTAATGAATAAAGTTTTTTTTTTTCTTTAGAATTGCATTGCATAAA
Source organism: Ranitomeya imitator (assembly GCF_032444005.1). Lineage (NCBI taxonomy): Eukaryota > Metazoa > Chordata > Amphibia > Anura > Dendrobatidae > Ranitomeya > Ranitomeya imitator. The sequence goes on along the minus strand of NC_091283.1, from coordinate 111,769,140 downwards.
GCCTTTATATTTGTCTTAAACAATAACTATATTGTGATTTTCTTTCCACTCTTTACTCGATTCTAATTAAGGGATTAATAAACAAAAATGCAATATCACCTAATATAATGTGGCATGTAAAGCGACTCATTCAGTACATCTGAGGCTGTTTGCTGTTTTCTCTTTGTTTTCCTCAGATCCTTTATTAACTAGAACACAAGTACAAAACTCCCACTTAGGCCATCCTCACACATCCGCTTAATAAAAATTTTTTTGAGACGGTCCGTTTTTACTACCTGTGTGTTTTTTATGCCGGCCCCGCCATGTGAATGTGTGTACCTACCGTGTTTCATCTGTTTGTCATCTATGTGACATATAGAGGAATAGAATGCAGAATAGAAATTGCAAAGTTTTAGGTGTTAAAGAGGTGTAGATAGATAATACCTTTATTAATGCAAAGCTTGGTAACACATGTGATCCACTACCCACCAGGTAATTTTATCTTCCTGCATATCCACTTACCATGCTGCAGCTATGTCCTTTCTCTGCACACTGCACTTTTACATTGTTCCCAGCAACCCCTTAGGGCCTAATCCAACTACTATCTCTAAACCACTTTGGTCACTATTTAATGTCTGGATTAGGCTTTATTTGGTTCTGATTTGGGGCCCCTATCAACTTGTTTTTGTACAGAGAACCATCATTTAACTAGTAGCGGTTCTATGGTATGCCATTTGAATATATATTGTATAGCATAATTGCTTAATATATTTCTTTGTTATACTGTTTTACCTGATGGTTACTAAGGGTTGTTCATGATTTTTTTAATGTATAACAATATTTTTTACTTTTAATCATGTGTGCACCTGTGTGTATGGTGTTACCACTGTAATGCCTCTGTAGCACCGTACGCAGTGAAGAGGCTGTGACCCACAAAGTTCCCACACAAATGTCTCTTTGATGTGTTACTTCACACATAAAGATGCATAGCATTTTATAGTACACGTCATCAAAGTTCAATACACACAGTTGCATCTCATCTCAGTGCCCGTTTCATTGAACTACACATCATACGGCTTTAGATTGCAGTCCCTAAACGGGCCAGACTTCCCTTGTCCAGCCTCCTTTGGTGACCACATGCCATATTACAGTCTCCAAACACACAACTTTACATGTGGCAGACACTACACATGCCAGTTCTCTTCTGACTTGTTCCCGTGGGTTTCCTGCACCACTGTATCAGTCTCTTTACTCACACAGCCGTACACAGCCCAGGATATCTTCCGGATAGCAACTGGGCACAATATCCACCTGTTTGCTATCATTACACATATTAGTCCTCTTTCGGGCACAGGACATCCACCTCCAGGCACAGGACTGTGCATATCCGTCTCTTTCGGGCACAGGACATCCACCTCCGGGCACAGGACTGTCCACATTTGACTCCTTCAGGCACAGGACATCCACCTCCAAGCACAGGACTGTCCACATCCGAGACCAGTACCATGGACGACTTGCATCGCTGCAGGTGCCAGGTCATTCAGTTGCACTGGGTGCTGGTTCCGCTGGCCTGTGCTTCCATGCACTCAGCCAGTGCTCTGCAGGCCTCTGCTCTGCACACCAGCACACACCAGACTGACACTGACGTTGCACCTGACACTTGTCACACCCATACCCCTTACTGAAGGGTTTTTAACAAACAAACCTGTGGCTTTGTGCCACATGGAAAACCCAGACCGGAAATCCGTGACTGCCATTCACATCTATGGACCTCATCCGTGCCCATGCACAACCTGGGGAGAACACACAACAACCCCTACCTGTGACACGAGTCACTGCCTCACACCACTTACCAAGCTTTGCATTAATAAAGGTATTTTACTTTTATGATTGTTCCTATTCTTCTTTGACCACATGTTCAGTTTTCTTCTTTTGGTCTTCATAATTTTTCCGAATGGTCTTCCAGTCGATCTGTTTGCAGATGCATGTCACCTTTATTGTATAAAATACCACATATCGCTTGAGTTCAGTGTGTATACATCTATTGCAACGTTCAGCACGTTTTCTAAAGTAAACAAAAATGCAGTTTTTAAATGAAAGTCTTTATTATTAAGGGAAAAAGAAATCCAAACCTATAGCGTCCTGTGTGAAAATAGTAATAAATGGTTAGGCTGCAATCAAGCATATGCGATAACTGGCAATGAGTCTTTTACAACACTATAGAAGAATGTTGGCCCACACATCTTTGCAGAATTGTTGCAATTCAGCCACATTGGAGGGTTTCCGAGCATGAAACGCCTTTTTAAGGTCATGCCACAGTAAGGCTACGTTCACACTAGCGTTCGGCTAGTGTGCGTCGCGCTAGCGTCGGGCGACGCAGCGGCGACGCACGCGTCACGCGCCCCTATGTTTAACATGGGGGACGCATGCGTTTTTGCTTGTTGCATTTTCCGACACGTGCGTCTTTTTTGACGCTAGCGTCGGACCAAGAAAACGCAACAAGTTGCATTTTTCTTGCGTCCGATTTTTGTCAAAAAACGACGCACGCGTCGAAAAATGCAGCGTTTCTGCGTGCGTTTGCACGCGTTTTTCGGTGCGTTGTGCGTCGCGTCACCGACGCAGCGGCGCACAACGCTAGTGTGAACGTAGCCTATCTCAAACTAATTAAAGTCAGGACTTTGACTTGGCCACTCCAAAGTCTTAATTTTGTTTTTCTTAAGGTGTACTTGCTGGTGTGTTTTAGATCATTGTCCTGCTGCATAACCCAAGTGCGCTTCAGCTTGAGGTCACGACCAGATATTCCCTGATAGCCAGTGTGATACAGTGACCCCTGTTGCATAGTCTCCTCAGGATATGCTTGGAGGCGTAACTTTGATGGTGAGACACTGAACGGTGTTGTGATGAATGGCCGTTATGTATCACAGAAGTGGGTGGCCCTGTGATGGAAGTCTGTGTGTTTTTGCTCAGCAGATCTACTGCTGAGAGATTTACTTTACACTGGGAGGCTTCCAGTTGACTTGGAGAATTGGGTGGGTCCAGTCACCTGCAAACCCACCTAAGGGGGTGTGTCTGAATACCCAAGATGAAGCCTGTGTGTGGTTGTCTGTTTGAGGACCTGCAGAGATGTCACAATCACCTGACTAGCCGTTTGATAGGTACCTGGGTGTGGCTACACCTATGTAATGGAGGTATGTTTGGCACATGCATGAAGAGAGTGTGGGAGTCTGTCAGTGTGGACAGATTTCCATGTGTCCAGGCTGGACACTACGGAGTGGTTTGTGTGCAGGGAAGGAGTAGTCTTCCTGTGTGTGTGGCTCCAGACCAAACCTGCTTTCTGGACATCGCACAGCCTGGGGAAGGAGTGACGGCTAGTCTGGGCCAGACGAAGGAGGTCTGTGAGATGCCTCTGGAATGAACGGTCTGATAACCATGATACTGACCAGGGTCAGTGAGAGACTGTGTTTGTGGGATACCTATGAGGATGAGAGGCATCTGGGAACCTGTGCGGCCGACACCAACAGGTAACACACAGGTATCTGTGTTATGCTGACCGGGGTCAGTAAGAGACTGTGTTTAGGCTATAGAGCCTGCGTGCTGGATATGGCACAGCCTGTGTGCCCACAGGCCTAAGAGCAGAGCTCTACTATGGACATTGAGGATTCGTCTCTCTGATGTAAGACTGCCTTTTGCTCATGTTTCTATGGTTTATGGAGAAAATAAACCACATAGACTGTTCTAAGTGAAAAATCGTTCCTGACTGCCTGATTATCGCAGCCAAGCGAGTGTTCCCCAAACCCATTAGTGATTGCTGCATCACACCAGATATAGTCAGACATTCTGTTTCAGGATTTTTTTGTAGAAGGCAGAATTCATGATTCCATTTGCCACAGCAAGTCTTCTGGATCCTGAAGCAGCAAAACAGCCCTAGACCATCACACTACAACATCATATTTTATTGTTTGTAAGATGTTCCTTTTCTAAAATGCTGTGTTACTTCGACGCCAGATGTAATGGGACATAAACCTTACAAAAAATTCAACTATTAAGTCTCATCAGTCCACATAGTATTCTCACAAAGGTCTTGGGAATCATCAAGATGTTTTCTGGCAAAACTGAGACGTGCCTTTATGTTCTTATTGCTCAGCAGTAGTTTAGTTTTCATCTTGGAACTCTGCCACGCAGGTCATTTTTGTCCAGTCTCTTTCTTATGGTGGAGTCATGAAAACTAACCTTAACTGAAGCAAGTTAAGGCCTGCAGTTCTTTGGATGTTGTTGTGGGGTCTTTTATGACCTCTTGGCTGAATTGCTCTTGGGGTAATTTTAGTCAGAATTGTTGTAATTCAGCCACATTGGAGGGTTTCCGAGCATGAACCGCCTAAGGTCATGCCACAGTATCTCAAACTAATTAAAGTCAGGACTTTGACTAGGCCACTCCAAAGTCTTACTTTTGTTTTTCTTAAGGTGTACTTGCTGGTGTGTTTTAGATCATTATCCTGCTGCATAACCCAAGTGCGCTTCAGCCTGAGGTCACAAACAGATATTTCCTGATAGCCAGTGTGATGCAGTGATTCTTGTTACAGGTAGGGGTCACAGGCCTTTATGTTCTTATTGCTCAGCAGTAGTTTAGTTTTCATCTTGGAACTCTGCCACCCAGGCCATTTTTGTCCAGTCTCTTTCTTATGGTAGAGTTATGAAGACTGACCTTAACTGAAGCAAGTTAAGGCCTGCAGTTCTTGGGATGGTGTTGTGGGGTCTTTTATGACCTCTTGGCTGAATTGCTCTTGGGGTAATTTTAGTCAGTCGGCCACTTCTGGGAAAGTTCACCACTGTTCCAAGTTTTCACCATTTGTGGATACTGGCTCTCATTGTGGTTCGCTGGAGACCGAAAGCTTTAGAAATGGGTTTATTACCTTTTCCAGACTGATAGATCTCAATTACTTTGCTTTTCATTTGTTCCAAAATTTCTTTGGATCTCTGCATGATGTCTAGCTTTTGAGGACCTTTTGAGTTTACTTCACTCTGTCAGGCAGGTCCTATTTAAGTGATTTCTTGATTGAGAACAGGTGTGGCAGTAATCAGGCCTGAGTGTGGCTAGGGAATTACCTTCCCAAAGATGTGATAATTCACAGTTAATATATGTTTTAAGGGAAGCAATCACTTTTTCACACAGGGCACTGTAAGTTTAGATTTCCTTTTCCCTTAAAAATAAACACTAATATTAATAATTTAAAACTGCATGTTGTGTTTACTTGTGTTGTCTATGTCTAATATTTACATTTGTTTGGTGATCTGAAACATTTAATTGTGACAAAAGTGCAAAGGAATAGCTAATCGGAGAGGGCGCAAACAGTTATTCACACAACTGTACATGGATAAGTAGATATCCTTGAGATATATAATATATAATATGTTGTGCCTTGCAAATGTAGCTTACTGTGCATGGATTAACCTAATAAATAAATAAATTAAAAAATGACGTGGGGTTTCACCTATTTTTGGTAACCAGCAAAGTAAAGTAGACAGCTGAGATCTGATATTATCAGGCTAGAAGGTGCCTAGTTATTGGGCCCTTCCCAAGCTAAAAATACCAGCCTGCAGCAGTCCCAGAAGTGGAGCATCACACGAAATGCTCCAATTCTGGTACTCTGCATTCGCTCTTCCCGATTGCTCTGGTGCATTGGCAATTGGATGATGGTGCTTGAGGTTGATGTCAGCTGTGAAATGTCCAAAACCACAGCTGGCATCAAGCCCTGGTGCCAATACTGGAGAGATGTCTATCAGACACCCCCATTACTAACCCAGTAACCAAAAATAAACCACAGACACAAAAAGTAATCCCACACAGATCCGATGTAGTATAGCGAATCCAACGAATGGAAACCTGAAATGAACAAACACACAAAATAAAGAGGATTAAAACAAAGATATTGTCCCTCGCTCAATACTTTCTTTAAAAAAAAGTTCCCACCCATGTCTGATGTAGTCCACTAAATATGATATAGTCCAAGTGAATCTAGCGAAGTCCATCGAATACTCCAAACAAAGACTATGGAGCCTCTTTCTGACGCTCCATAGTCTTTGCAAATAGAGATGAGCGAATATTGTTGGCTCCTTCCTTATTTGGCAAGCTATAGCGATTACCAAAGAAGCTGCAACAGGAACCCAGATACCTGGAGTGCTCCCCATAATCAGGTGTCTGGCGCTGTAGCTGCATGTGTCATGGCTGTGGACAGTCACAACACACAGGCTCTCAATGCATGTGTTGTATCTGTCATACATCCGCGGCACATGGAACTGCGCCTCTACACAGCTGATTATCGGGAGCGCTCCAGGTGTCCGGGTTCCTTTTGCAGCTTCTTCGGTAAGCGCTATAGCTTGCCAAAGTAGGAGGGAGGAGACTATATTCGCTCACGTCTATTTGTAAATAGTGACTGCCGGGTCACACTGCATTGTGCGATACTCGGAGGCACTAATTATTTAGCTCATGGATATTTTATCTATTTATTAATCTATTATCTATCTATCTACCGTGTCTATCCATCTATCTATTTATACATCTATCTATTTACCCATTATCCATCTATCTCTATCTTTACACATCTTTTACACCTAAAAATATTTAATTTATGTTCTGCATTCTATTCCCGTACATGCTGTAGATAAGCCCCTGATGTAACCTGAAAGATAAGAAAAACAAGTTAGATTATATTCACCCAGGGGCGGTCTGGTCCAATGGGCATCGCAGGTCCTGGTCAGGCACCTCCCATCTTCATGTGATGACGTACTCTTCCTTGCTTCCTGTCGCGGCTGCTGCACAGGGGTGCTTTATCTTGCCTGTTGAGGGCAGAGCAAAGAACTGCAGTACGCAGGTGACAGGAAAGGTCAGAAAGGCCGAGCAGCTGCGCACTGCAGTACTTTGCTCTGCCCTCAACAGGGCAAACCAGAAGCAAGGAAGAGCACGTCATCGCATGAAGATGGGAGGCGCCGGACCCAGACTTGCGACACCCATCAGACCGGACCAGACCTGACTGGGACTGCCCCTGGGTGAGTATAATCTAATTTGTTTTTCTTATCTTTCAGGTTACATCGGGGGCTTATCTACAGCAATACAGAATGCTGTAGATAAGCCCATGATGGTGGTGGCCGCAGTTTATAGGGCCAAAATGAGGTGACAGATTCCCTTTAACGACCAGAGGTATTTTTGATTTTGCATTTTCATTTTTTACTCCCCTTCTTCCCAGAGTCGCAAAAAAAGTGCAATCTAAAATGTATTTATTTATTTTTACTTTACCATGTTCACTAAATGCTAAAACTGACCTGCCATTATGATTCTCCAGGTCATTATGAGTTCATAAACACCAAACATGTATAGGTTCTTTTTTAAGTGGTGAAAAAAAATTCCAAAGTTTGCTAAAAAAAAAATTGTTTCCTCCAGGTACTCCGGTTTCCTCCCATATTCCAAAGACATACTGATAGGGAATTTAGGTTGTTAGCCCCATCAGGGACTGCACTGATAATGTGTGCAAAACTGTAAAGTGCTGCAGAATATATTAGCGCTATATAAAAATAAAGATTATTATTTATTATTATCTGACAGTGACAACCATAGAGGTCTGCTGGAGATCTCTGGCTGTTATGCCAACCCATCGGTGACCTGTGATCACGTGATGAGGTCACCGATGGGCGGGATTTCCAGCACGCTTACCGTAAGCACAAGGCAAATGCCACTGTCAGAGATTGACAGCAGCATTTAACTAGTTAACAGTCACAGGTGGATCGTGATTCCACCTGTGGCTGTTAGAGGCACATGTCAGCTGTTCAAAACAGCTGACATGTGCCCAGAAAAAATGTAGGCTCAGCGCTGGAGCCCACATCAAAGGGAGGGAGTCCAACATCGGTGTACTATTACACCCGATGTGCTAAATTGGTTCATGGATGTGCATGTGTATGTGTCTCCGATACGTATAAAAGTAGAGGCCACACGTACTGGAAACACATAAGTATGAAGGGGACCTTAGACCTACAGGGAGAGTGCATTGCTTTTGTTTTTTGTTTTTTTGACTCCCTAAGCAACTTGCTTTAGTCATGAGCTGGGTTTCCCAACTAAATCCCTTTTTCTCTCAATTGGCTAGGTCTGTAGAACCAAGCGTTTTTATTTTTATTTTCCTGTGAACACATTCTAAGAGCCGCTCTTAGTTTACTTTTATGTCGGAAACTGTATATAGGTTTCGTTTTGGAGGGACAAGTTGGACTTTTTCTTGGCACTATGTGTCGATATGATTATAGTGATATATAAAATTATACAGTTTTAGTTATTTTGCTACATAAAAGAAAGTTTCATGGAAAAAAAGAAATTGCGTTGACATTTTCTATATACAGTGTAAATATGTATATATATATATATATATATATATATATATATCCTGCATATATATACATATATATATATATATATATCCTGTGTATATATATATATATATAGATATACACTGCTCAAAAAAATAAAGGGAACACTAAGATTCCACATCCTAGATTTCGCTGAATGAAATATTCCAGTTGTAAATCTTTATTCATTACATAGTGGAATGTGTTGAGAACAATAAAACCTAAAAATTATCAACGTAAATCCCAACTAATATCCCACGGAGGTCTGGAATGATGCTCAAAATCATAGTGGAAAATAAGGCTACAGGCTGATCCAACTTCAGTGGAAATGCCTCAAGACAAGGAAATGATGTTCAGTAGTGTGCGTGGCCTCCAAGTGCCTGTATGATGTCCCTACAACATCTGGGCATGCTCCTGGTGAGGCAGCGGATGGTCTCCTGAGGGATCTCCTCCCAGACCTGGACTAAAGCATCCGCCAACTCCTGGACAGTCTGTGGTGCAACAAGCCATTGGTGGATGGTACGAGACATGATGTCCCAGATGTGATCAGGACTGAAGAATGGGCGGGCCAGTCCATAGCTTCAATGCCTTCATCCTGCAGGAACTGCTGACACACTCCAGCCACATGAGGTCTGGCATTATCCAGCATAAGGAGGAACCCAGGGCCAACTGCACCAGTATATGGTCTCACAAAGGGTCTGAGGATCTCATCTTGGTACCTAATGTCAGTCAGGCTACCTCTGGCGAGCACATGGAGGGCTGTGCGGCCCTCCAAAGAAATGCCACCACAGACCATTACTGACCCACTGCCAAACCGGTCATGCTGAAGGATGTTGCAGGCAGCAGATTGCTCTCCATGGCATCTCCAGAATATGTCACATCTGTCACATTTGCTCAGTGTGAACCTGCTTTCATTTGTGAAGAGCACAGGGCGCCAGTGGTGAATTTGCCTATCCTGGTGTTCTGTGGCAAATGCCAAGCGTCCTGCACGGTGTTGGTGTAAAGTGCTGCTGCAGTGCAGTATAGAGCAACCTCCACCAGGGGGTGCTGGTTAAGGAAAAGAGGTTGTACACACAGCGCAGCAACACTGAACAACAACACTGGTGTCACAGGTAATGAAAGAGACATCAGACAAGCCAAGGTCATACACGGAGATAGCAGCGTGGTACAGAAGGGGCGAGCAGAGAAGAGTCAGGGACAAGCAAGAAATCAGAGCCTATCGGGAATGTGGTAACCAAAACAGGAGACATAAGACGGAGTCGGGGTACAAGCTAGAGGTCAGAACAAGTCATAAACGGGTGCAGGCAGACAGAGGAAAAAGGAACACTATTACAAGTAACCAGGTCAGGTGCTCAAACCGTGCAGCATGAACTATAGCTGACACTGGCCCACAGGCTGCAGAGGACTTAAATAGCTCAGCCAGCTTCAAAGTGAGGCAGAGGGGATTAACTCCCACATGACCAGTCCAGAGATAAGACAGCTGAACAAAAACTCAGAACTGGATCATGACAGTTGGGCTACAGAACTTAACTGCAGAAGATGCCAGTGAGCCCTGGTGAGCCGATAATATGGAAAAGGCATAATTACATCATGAACTGGCCATGACCAGGTGCTTCCAGCAAGATTTCAGACAGAAGAGTGAAAACAATTATCAGAAGAGTTGTCCAAGAGCCAAGGACCACCTGTGGAGAGCTACAGAAAGACCTGGAAACAACAGGTACAATTGTTACAAAGAAAACAATAAGTAATGCACTCAACCTCCATGGCCTGTATGCTCTCTCACCATGCAAGATTCCATTACTGAACAAAAAACATGTTCAAGCACGTTTAAAGTTTGCTCAACAACATTTAGACAAGCTAGTGAAACACTGGTAGAATATAGTCTGGTCATATAAGACCAAAATTGAACTTTTGGATGCAATTATGCACACCATGTCAAAACACCATACCAATAGTGAAGGTGGGAACATCATGGTGTGGGCCTGTTTTTCAGTGTACAGTGTTGGCAAACTATCATGTCATTGAAGGAAGGATAGATGGACAAATGTACTGAGACATTCTTGATAAAAATCTGCCATCTACAAGGATGATGAAGACGAAACAAGGGTGGACATTTCAGCAAGACAATGATCCCAAACACACAGCCAAGGAAGCTCTCAATTGGCTCGGCCATTCTAGTAGCTTTATTTTCTTTCTCTGAAATCAATCACCTGGCCTCAATCCAAAAGGACATTTATGGAAGGAACTAAAGCGCAGAGATCATAGAAGGAGCTCACAAGACCTTCAGGATGTAAAGACTGTCTGTGCAGAAGAATGGGCCAAAATCACACGTGATCAATGCCTGCGACTAGTTTCTCCATTCAGGAGGCGCTTTAAGCTGTCATCACCAACAAAGGCTTTTATTTGAAGTATTAAATAAATTTCAGTAAGTGTGTGCAATACTTTTTCCTGTGTCATTTCTCATAATTAAACATAACTTAATTTTTGGACATCTATGGTTTGATTTCTTTGCATTTGTGGATTGGATGGGTTGTATCCAACAATTGGTGGGAAACTCGTTTAAAATGAGAGCTATCAGAACATTTTATTCCACTAAACTAATACCCATGCTTTATTCTGTAGGAGAATAATAGTTGAAGGTGCAAAAATGTCTTTACAAGATTCCTTCTGCCTATTTAGATAACATAAAGATGAAAAGGTGTTCAGGACATATGTTCACTTTAAAGGATGCTCTATTAAAGGTAATTTATCACCAGGTGTTTGCTACCTTATGTGAGAGAATCATAATGTAGGAACCAAGACCCTAATTCCAACAATGTTCACTTAGTTTACTGGGTGCAGAAAGCTGCTAATCAGTGCTAGGAGTAGAGTTGGACCAGGATGCACATGAGCTGTAGTCCTGTAGTGATAATCTCTTGCAGAAAAAACATGTATTGAAACAACAGCGCACAGCCTAATAAGTGATACATCTCTGACATCTGTGTCTCAACCCCTACATTGTGTTGCCCTCAGATTGCACAGCAAATGGATGGATTCCCATGATGCTGGATGCTGGATGCTGATGGATTCCCTTTAAAGTCCAGACCAGATAACTTAATTTTTGTAAAATATATTTAAAGGAAATTTAACATGAGATTCACGCTGCCTGAACCAACAGCATGAATGAGCTGCGGCATTGCACAAGTGTATGTTTTACTCTGAAACATTATGGCGTTTCAGAGAAAACATACTTTATAAAGCTAGCCAGTGACCAATGTGGCTTGGTTGACTAGTCTGAGGGTGGCTGCCAGTAGCTTTTCTCTGCCCTTTTTGCGTTGATCGATTGGACTCTCCCAAAACATCCACATAAGGAAAGAACCTGTCTGATTCCAACCTTGGACTCCAAACAGCTTTTAGAGAATGTTTTGAGAGTAAGACATACCTGGCTGGAGTATTGCTGCCATGGTTTGATTCATGACGCTCATAGTTCGGGCAACATAAATCTACTGCCAGGTTCTCTTTAAACCCCAGAACACATTCTGTAAATATAACTGTATGCGAATAGAAGATAAAATAAACACATTTGCTTAATCCCCTGATAAATTATGCCTACTGTGTGCTGTAATTGAGTTTGCATTCATTACAATCTCAGAACTAGGTGTTGGATTTTCTTGTTAAGTAATAAAGAAAATCTCCCAGGTCTTTAAGAATGTGCAGACTAGTTAGTCTAATATTCTGTTTAAACAAGAGAAACATTTTCAATTCATGATCCCAATAGATAAGGCAGTAAACTGCCTCTAATCAGGTTTGTTTTCCCTTTTTCGTTTCTGAATTTCAGATCAAAACCCAATATTTTAATGAACGATGCATTTTCATGCCTTGTGTAAACCAAGCAAACGCTTCTGACAAATGTGGATTCCGCTGATGATACATTGTTAATTAGACTTGTGCACATGGCATCCACCTCCATGTTATTAATCTCTGAAGTATTTCCTATGGACAAATGTCACTGGTGCTTAGCGGAAAGCCAGCTTCAATTTACAGTAAGTACACGTCCCCTTACATTTAATAAGAAAAACATGAAATATGTTGTGTACTTTATTTATGAAGAAAAGCGGCAGAAGTATAAATGTAAGCGGTAACCAAGATCTAACGGCTTTCTCAGTCTATTTCCAGACCGATGCTAAAGACGACTCTAGTTTGAACGCTGTCGATAATAAAAGTTATTTACTGTCCATATTATACAATCAGATGTATTTATCAGAATAATGTGGATAAAATGAATATATTACATTAGTGCATTGTAATGAAGAGATAGAATACATGTAAAGAGTGAACATAGGCTTTTATGTCCTACTTGTGACCACAGTGTGAAATATTTCTTGGAAAAAAGTTATTTTCTTGCATTAGCACATTGTATTGTGCAGATATAATAAAAGTAAAGACTGAGTTGGAGGGCTGTGCAGAACATGTACACAGACTTTTATATTTCTTATATTTTCTATTATGTTTCACATGGAAGGGATACTCTTTTAACCCCTTAGTGACAGAGCCAATTTTTGCAATTCTGACCACTGTCACTTTATGAGGTTATAACTCTGGAACGCTTCAACGGATCCCGCTGATTCTGAGACTGTTTTTTTCGTGATATATGGTACTTCATGTTAGTGGTAACATTTCTTCGATATTACTTGCGATTATTTATGAAAAAAATGGAAATATGGCAAAAAAATTTAAAATTTTGCAATTTTCAAACTTTGTATTTTTATGCCCTTAAATCAGAGAGATATGTCACGAAAAATAGTTAATAAATAACATTTTCCACATGTCTATTTTACATCAGCACAATCTTGGAAACAAATTTTTTTTTGTTAGGGAGTTATAAGGGTTAAAAGTTTACCAGCAATTTCTCATTTTTACAACACCTTTTTTTATAGGGACCACATCACATTTGAAGTCATTTTGAGGGGTCTGTATGATAGAAAATAATGAAGTGTGACACCATTCTAAAAACTACACCCCTCAAGGTTCTCAAAACCACATTCAAGAAGTTTATTAACCCTTTACGCGCTTCACAGGAACTGAAACAATGTGGAAGGAAGAAATTAACATTTAACTTTTTTTTGCAAACATTTTAATTCAGAACCATTTTTTTATTTTCACAAGTGTAAAAACAGAAATGTAACCATGAATTTCTCCTGAATATGCCAATACCCCATATGGGGGGGTAAACCACTGTTTGGGCGCACCGCAGAACTTGGAAGTGAAGGAGCGCCGTTTGACTTTTTCAATGCAGAATTGGCTGGAATTGAGATCGGACGCCATGTCACGTTTAGAGAGCCCCTGATGTGCCTAAACAGTGGAAACCCCCCACAAGTGACACTATTTTGTAAACTAGACCCCTTAAGGAACTTATCTGAATGTGTGGTGAGCACTTTGAACCCCCAAGAGCTTCACTGAAGTTTATAACGTAGAGCCGTGAAAATAAAAAATCGCATTTGTTTACACAAAAATGATATTTTCGCCCACAAATTCTTATTTTCACAAGGGTAACAGGAGAAATTAGATCACAAAAGTTATTGTGCGATTTCTCCTGAGTATGTCGATACCCAATATGTGGGGGTAAACCACTGTTTGGGCGCACCGCAGAGCTTGGAAGTGAAGGAGTGCCGTTTTACTTTTTCAATGTAGAATTGTCTGGAATTGAGATCGGACGCTATGTCGCGTTTGGAGAGCCCCTGATGTGCCTAAACAGTGGAAAACCCCCACAAGTGACCCCGTTTTGGAAACTAGACCCCCCAAGGAACTTATCTAGATGTGTGGTGAGAACTTTGAATGCCCAAGTGCTTCACAGAAGTTTAGAATGCAGATTCGTGAAAATAAAAAAATATTTTTTTTTCCACATCAAAGATTTTGTAGCCCCCAAGTTTTTATTTTCACAAGGGTAACAGGAGAAATTGGACCCCAAAAGTTGTTATCTAATTTATCCCGAGTACGCTGATGCCCCATATGTGGGGGTAACCCAGCACGGCAGAGCTCAGAAGGGAGGGAGCACCATTTGACTTTTTGAGCGCAAAATTGTCGTGTTTGGAGACCCCCTGATGTACCTAAACAGTGGAAACCCCCCAATTCTAGCTCCAACCCTAACCCCAACACACCCCTAACCCTAATCTCAACCGATCCATAATCCTAATCACTAACCCTAATGATAATCACAACCCTTACCCCAAAACAACCCTAATGTCAACCCTAACCATAACCCTAATCAAAACCCTAAATCCAACACACCCCTAATCCTAATCTCAACCCTAACCTCAAACCTAACCCTAATCCCAATACACCCCTAATCACAACCCTAACCTTAACCCTAATCCCAAACCTAACCCTAATCCCAAGCGTAACCCTAATGCCAACCCTAACCCTAATACCAACCCTAATCCAAACCCTAACCCTAATCCCAACTCTAACCCTAACTTTAGCACCAACCCTAGCCCTAACTTTAGCCCCAACCCTAACCCTAGCCCTAAGGCTACTTTCACACTTGCGTCGTTTGGCATCCGTCGCAATCCGTCGTTTTGGACAAAAAACGGATCCTGCAAATGTACCCGCAGGATGCGTTTTTTGCCCATAGACTTGTATTGCAGACGGATCGTGAAGGATGGCCACATGTCGCGTCCGTCGTGCACTGGATCAGTTGTGTTTTGGCGAACCGTCGGCACAAAAAACGTTCAATGTAACGTTTTTTTGTACGTCGCGTCCGCCATTTCTAACCGCACATGCGTGGCCGTAACTCCACCCCCTCCTCCCCAGGACATAGATTGGGCAGCGGATGCATTGAAAAACTACATCCGCTGCCCACGTTGTGCACAATTTTCACAACGTGCATCGGTATGTCGGGCCGACGCATTGCGACGGCCCCGTACCGACGTAAGTGTGAAAGAACCCTAACCCTAAATTTAGCCCCAACCCTAACCCTAAATTTAGCCCCAACCCTAACCTTAAATTTAGCCCCAACCCTAACCCTGAATTTAGCCCCAACCCTGACCCTAAATTTAGCCCCAACCCTAACCCTAGCCCTAACCCTAGTCCTAACCCTAGCCCTAACCCTAACCCTAGCCCTAGCCCTAACCCTAACCCTAGCCCTAACCCTAACTCTAACCCTAGCCCTAACCCTAACCCTAATTTTAGCCCCAACTGCTCTTCTCCTGCCGGCCGGCAGATGGCGACAGATGGCGGGCGCACTGCGCATGCGCCCGCCATTTTCTTTTGCCAAGACCAGGAGGAGCAGCAGGAGGACCCAGGGACACTGGTGAGTATAATAGGGTCCCCGAATCCCCCTATTTCTCTGTCCTCTGATGTGCGATCACATCAGAGGACAGAGAATTACACTTTGCTTTTTTTTTTTTTTGCGGTCAGCGGTAAACAGTTAATTACCGGCGATCGCAAAACAGGAGTCTGTAAAACCGACCCCAATCATGTTTGTTGGGGTCTCGGCTACCCCCGGCAGCCGAGACCCCAAAGATTCTGCGCATGCGACCGCCATTTTGAAGATGGCGGCGCCCATCGGGAGCCACGAGGAGCACTGGGGGAGGCAGGTAAGTATCGGGGGGCTACCTGGAACCCCATTTCTCTGTCCTCTGATGTGCGATCACATCGGAGGACAGAGAAATTAAATCGAAATCGCGTTTGTTTTTTTTGCGATCGCCGGTAAACGGTTAATTACCGGCGATCGCAAATGCGGGGTCGGTAAAAAAAACCCCGAATCATGTTCTCTGGGGTCTCGGCTACCCCCGGCAGCCGAGACCCCGGAGAAAATCCGACTCTGGGGTGTGCTATTTACTTTTTCCACAGCGTCGTTAATTAACGGCGCTGTGGTTTAAGTACCCTTAGCGGCCGCCGTTAAAAGACGTATCGGCGGTCGTTAAGGGGTTAAAGTGATTTTTTTCTTATATTAGAGCATTGTAATGAACAGAGCAAGAGAAAAATAAAAAGTTACATGGATATGGAGATCATTGCAGAAACACAACAGACTTTCATGTCCTACTTATGACTCTTACGACTGTAGGACAAAACGTTTCTAATGGAAGGGATTGTCATTTAAAAGTGTTTTCTTTTGTTAGTATATTGAAATGAATAGATAAATACACGTAAAGACTGATTTGGGTATGGAGGGTAGTAAAGAACCCGCAAATAGACTTTCCTGTCTTACTCAGGCTAAACTGTTTCTCATGGAAGGGGTTTTCTTACATTAGCGCATTTGTAATGAGCAGATTAAACACAGATAATGACTGACTTTGGTATTGGGGCAGTAGATAACCTGGACATAAGCTTTATTGTCCTATTTTTGACTATATTCTGAATATTTTTTTATAGAAGGAATCATCTACTTAAAGGGAATCTGTCACCACATTTAACCTATTTAAACTATTAACCCCTTTCTGACCTCGGACGGGATAGTACGTCCGAGGTCAGAACCCCCGCTTTGATGTGGGCTCCGGCGGTGAGCCCACATCAAAGCCGGGACATGTCAGCTGTTTTGAACAGCTGACATGTGCCCGCAATAGCAACGGGTGGAATTGCGATCCACACGCCGCTATTAACTAGTTAAATGCCGCTGTCAAACGCTGACAGCGGCATTTAAGCGGTGCTTCTGGCCATCGGGCCGGAAATGAGCACATCGCCGACCTCCGTCACATGATCGGGGGTCAGTGACGCATCAGGATAGTGACCATAGAGGTCCTTGAGACCTCTATGGTTACTGATGCCGGCCTACTATGAGCGCCACCCTGTGGTCAGTGCTCATAGCAAGCCTGCAATTCAGCTGAGCCGATCGAGTTGTGCCAGCTTCTAGCCTCCCATGGAGGCTATTGCAGCATGGCAAAAGTAAAAAAAAAAATAAAAAAAAGTGAAAAAAATTAAAAAATATCAAAGTTTTCGCCCCATTCAAAATAAAACAATAAAAGAAAAATCAAACCTAAACATATTTGGTATTGCCGTGTTCAGAATCGCCCGATCTATCAATAAAAAAAAGGATTAACCTGATCGCTAAATGGTGCAGTGAGAAAAAAATTTGAAACGCCACAATTACGTTTTTTGGTCGCTGCGACATTGAATTAAAATGCACTAACGGGCGATCAAAACAACGTATATGCACAAAAGTGGTATCATTTAAAACATCAGCTCGGCACGCAAAAAATAAGCCCTCACCCGACCCCAGATCACGAAAAATGGAGGCGCTACTGGTATCGGAAAATGCCGCAATTTTTTTTTAGCAAAGTTTGGAATTTTTTTTCAGAACCTAGGCATATTTGGTGTCTATAAACTCACAATGACCTGGAGAATCAAAATGGTGGGTCAGTTTTAGCATTTAGTGAAACTAGCAAAAAAGCCAAACAAAAACAAGTGTTTTTTTTTGCAATTTCACCGCACTTGGAATTTTTTTCCCGTTTTCCAGTACACAACATGGTAAAACCAATGATGTCATTCAAAAGTAAAACTTGTCTTGCAAAAAATAAGCCCTCACATGGCCCTATTGACGGATAAATAAAAAAGTTATGGCTCTGGGAAGGAGGGGAGCGAAAAATGAACACGGAAAAATGGAAAATCCCAAGGTCATGAAGGGGTTAATATGGACATACAGGTTATAGACTGATGAAAAAAGCCCTGCCTGTATGTTTCATATCAGATGAATAAATCATCTTATATCCCTTCATGTAAATGACCTCTTACAGGATATGGGGAGGATGCTGCCTGGAATATAACTCTGCCTCCAGAGCTTGTTTTACATGAAGCCAGAGTTAAGAGTGTGATTTATGATGGCCTCTCTCTGATCTCACTGCAGAGCTGTGTGTGATTATACCTGACACATCTGCAGTTTCCTCTCAGCTACCATCTCACAGGCAGACAGGCTTGCATTTATTGTTGCAAAGCAGCAGAGCTCAAGAGAGCTGCAAAAAATGTGTTTGCAAGAAGACAACGCTCATGTCTCCTGTCTTGTGTTAGTTTCTTGTCTCACACTGGTACCCCCCCCCCCTTTTATTTAAAATAATCTGTGAAGGCAGAGTTATCGTCCAGGCAGCATCCTCCCCATAGCCTGGAAGAGGTCATTTACATTCACAGTGGGGAAAATAAATATTTGATACACTGCCGATTTTGTAAGTTTTCCCACCTACAAAGAATGGATAAGTCTGTAATTTTCACTTAACTATGAGATACAGAATCTAAAAATAAAAGCTAGAAAATCACGTTGTATGGTTTTTAAATAATTACATTGCATGTTATTGCATGAAATAAGTATTTGAACACCCCAACCAGCAATAATTCTGGCTCTCTCAGACCTGTTAGTTTCTTTTTAAATAGCCCTCCTACTCTGCACTCATTACCTGTACTTATTACTCCTGTTTGAGCTTGTTACCTGTATAAAAGACACCTGTCCACACACTCAATCAATCACACTACAAACCCTAAACCATGGCCAAGACCAAGGATATATCTAAGGACACCAGGGACAAAATTGTAGATATGCACAAGGCTGGGATGGGCTACAGGACAATAGGCAAGCAGCTTGGTGTGAAGGCAACAACTGTTGGCACAATTATTAGAAAATGGAAGAAACACAAGATGACTGTCACTCTTGCTCGGTCTGGGGATCCATGCAGGATCTTACCTCATTGGGTAAGGATGATTGTGAGAAAGGTCAGGAATCAGCTCAGAACTACACGGGAGGACCTGGACAATGACCTGAAGAGAGCTGGGACCACACTAAGCCGTAAAATCTTGCAGGGCACGCAAGTTCCCCTGCTCATGCCAGCAAATGTCCAGACCCATCTGAAGTTCACCAATAGCCATCTGGATGATCCAGAGGAGGTATTAAAGGTTATTTGGTCAGATGAGACCAAAATAGAACTTTTTGGTATCAACTCTACTCACCATGTTTGGAGGAAGAAAAAGGATGAGCACAAGCCCAAGAACACCATCCCAACCGAGAAGCATGATGGCAGAAACATCATAGTTTGGGTGTGCTTTTCTGCACGGGGACAGGACGACTGCACTGTATTGAAGGCAGGATGGATGGGGTCATGTATTGTGAGATTTTGGCCAACAACCTCCTTAAGAATGTTGAAGATGGATCATGGCTGGTCTTTCAGCATGACAATGACTCAAAACACACAGCCAGGGCAACTAAGGAGTGGCTCCGTAATAAGTATTTCAAGGTCCTGGAGTGGCATAGCCAGTCTCCACACCTGAACCCAATAGAAAATCTTTGGTGGGAACTGAAACTCAATGTTGCCTAGCATCCGAAGCCTGAGAGATCAAGAGAAGATCGGAGTGGCGGAGTGGGCCAAAATCCCTGCTGCAGTATGTGCAAATAAAGTTTTCTGTACCAAATATTAAGTTCTGTTTTTCTATTGTATCAAATACTTATTTCATGCAATAAAATGCAAGTTAATTATGTAAAAATCTTACAATGTGATTTTCTGGATTTTTTTTTAAGATTCAGTCTCTCACAGTGTACCTACAATAAAAATTACAGACCTCTCCATTCCTTGTAGGTGGGAAAACTTGCAAAATCATAAGTGCATCAAATACTTATTTTCCCCATTGTTAGAAAAGCTGGAATAAGACATCATATGTCAAATATTAAGGTATCCTTTCATGCTTCCAATGACCTGCACACCCATATAGACAGGTAAGGAGAGGTGATCCTACCGACATATTCCCTGATAAGGACTTTTTTTTGCATTAGCGCATTATAATGAACAGATAAAGCACATGTAAAACTGCTTTGAGTATGGAAAGCAGTGAAGAATATGCACATAGCTTTTATTTCCTACTTATGATCATAGATAATTAATTTTTTACATGAAAATGAATTTATTCTATTACAGTGGTTTTCTGTGACTTTAACATTATTAACATTTTGTCATAATACAGTAGAAGGGGACAAGCTATGGTAGTTGGCAAAGAAGCTTGAATCAACAAGTGTAAGCAATGAAGGGGATGGGATATTTGCATGATCATCATCACGACCCCTTTTATCATGCAAATAAGCAAGTCAGAGAACACCTGTAATTATTCATATGCCTCACATCTCTATTCATAATGGCATAAATGTTAAAGTAGTATAAAATCTATGGACCCAATATCTTCTTGAAAATAGCAAAGGTAGAGCATATAGAAAATTACAAATGTAAAATGCAAAGTATGTATTATGTGCAGTGATCCATTTAAATTAGAAAATTTGACAATACTTTATTTCATTAAGAGTTGAAACACTTTTGATAGGAGCCAGTGCATACAAACAGCAAGTGGCACATGTAACCTAGAGATATGACACTGTAACATCATTGGGTGTAACAAGAGTTGGAGCCTGGAACTGATCCAACTGCTTCCCATCCCTCCATTCATGTTCTTTTTTGTAGGATCTACATATCTACAATAGCCATTTAGTGATATACGATCAACATAGAGCGGACTGTGGCAAATATAGGATGTAAAACAGATATGAAGGTAATGCTAGACACAATTTATGAGATGAGATGTGAAAGGGTGTAGCCGGACAAGTCCTGGGCGGACTGCATGTGTCAACAAGGTGCCTAGCCTTGGTGATGTGAAACCCAAAGAGCAGGCTCCAGCATGGATAGTGCTGAGAGGTTTTTAATGGACCCAGATTTTGGGTCCGGGTTTTAAGAATAACCATTAGAGCTGGGTGGGACTGGCCATTCCCATACCTCCAATTCCCGACCTTGAAATGGCCTATCTCATTCAGACTCTGTGAGTGGAGGTGGAAAGACCTCTGCTGTTGATTTGTCTCTGCCAGAGACTAAGGCTATATGCACACGTCAGGATTTCTGGCAGAAATTTTCCTGACAAAAACCTGACATCTCTGCCAGAAATCCGCATGCGTTTTTTTCGTGTTTTTTTGCGCGTTTTTGATGCGTTTTTTCTTGCGTTTTTTCCAAATGCATAGACTAGCGGGAAAAACACAAAAAAACCCGCAAAATTAATGAACATGCTGCTTTTTTTACCGCGATGCGTTTTTTTCGTGCAAAAAACACATCATGTGCACAAAAATTGCAGAATACATTCTAAAGGATAGGATGCATATGTCTGCAGTTTCTAATGCGGTTTTATCGCGTTTTATCGCAAGTGCACATACCCTAAGAGTTGAACACTTATCTGAACAGGTGAGCCTGTGCTATCAAATGCAGTGTTAATTTTCTGTTTGTTTTTGGTTTACCTTTATGCCAAAGGAAAGGCAGTTTGTTTTCATTATGCTGAAAGTTTACAATGTCTAATAAATTTTCCTGTTTGCACTAATAGGCTTCATACCTGTGTGGACCTGGTGACTACCAAAGAGTGAAATCTCTAGAATTGACTAAGCATAATTGTTCAGTGTAAAGGACACCGCACTGCCCTAGCTTACCGAGTCAATGTGCGTCCTGAGTTGAGCAGATGGTGCCCAGAGAGTCCAGAGGAATGGGACAGCTGCGGTGGAGAAGTGTGCTTCAGTTAAAGAGGACCTGAAGCACGTGACCACAAGGGGAGTGTCCGGGGCGGAGACAAGCTCCAGACTCTGGGGACCAGAGCTTGGGCTAGCGAAGCTCAGGGGGAACCAGAGAGATGTGGGTAAACCAAGAGACGACACAGTACATATGGAAACAGACGAAGAAATGGTCAATAACAATTCAGGGTCAGAAAGCCAGAGATAGCAGCGTGGTATCAGTTGGAAACACAAAGCGGAAGGTCAGGGACAAGCAGAGGTAAAAACCGAGAGACTAAAGAAAGTACAGAATCGGGTAGCAAACTCAGAAACAGGAACGGACCAGGTTATATACAAGCAATCACACACAGGCAGACAGTATCCTCAGATAAATAGGGATCAGGAACTCAGCCGAGGTCAAAAGTATCACTGACAATGGGCAGAGCCCAAAAGAGGCTATTTAAAGCCATCCCATCACCAGAGAGAGGCCAACAGCATTAACCCTTGAAGCATTACTCTATGTTCCAAATTATTATGTAAGTGATATTTTTCTCGGATTTTCCTAAATGGTCAGTGCAAATGACAGTCAGTCTAATAACAGTCATCACCCGTTAGATTATACATCGAATTTTATTGAAGAAACCTCCCAATGATAACAGTATAATCTCCAAAATGAGTAAAAACTCAAAATGCACTGTTCCAAATTATTAGGCACAGTAGAATCTCTAAACATTTGATATGTTTTAAGGAACTGAAAATGCTCATTTGTGGAATTTGCAGCATTAGGTGGTCACATTCACTGAACAAAAAAGCTATTTAAAATCCTAACAGGCCAAGTTACATGTTAACATAGGAACCCTTCTTTGATATCACCTTCACAATTCTTGCATCCATTTAACATGTGAGTTTTTGGAGAGTTTCTGGTTGTATTTCTTTGCATAAAGTCAGAATAGCCTCCCAGAGCTGCTGTTTTTATGTGAACTGCCTCCCACCTTCATAGATCTTTTGCTTGATGATACTCCAAAGGTTCTCAATAGGGTTGAGGTCAGGGGAAGATGGTGGCCACACCATGAGTTTATCTCCTTTTATGCCCATAGCAGCCAATGACTGAGGTATTATTTGCAGCATGAGATGGTGCATTGTCATGCATGAAGATGATTTTGCTCCTGAAGGCACGTTTCTGCTTTTTAGACCATGGAAGAAAGTTGTCAGTCAGAAACTCTATATACTTTGCAGAGGTCATTTTCACACCTTCAGAAACCTTAAAGGGCCCTATCAGCTGTTTCCCCATGATTCCATCCCAAAACATGACTCCTTCACCTCCTTGCTGACATCGCAGCCTTATTGGGACATGGTGGCCATCCACCAACCATACACTACTCCATCCATCTGGACCATCCAGGGTTGCTCGACACTCATCAGTAAACAAGACTGTTTGAAAATTAGTCTTCATGTATGTCTGGGCCCACTGCAACCGTTTCTGATTGTCAACACTGTTTAAGGGTGGCCAAATAGTAGGTTTAAGCACCACAGCAAGCCTTTGAAGGATCTTACACCTTGAGTTTCGAGGGACTCCAGAGGCACCAGCAGCTTCAAATATCTGTTTGCTGGTTTGTAATTACTTTTTAGCGGCTGCTCTCTTAATCCGATGAACTTGCCTGGCAGAAGCCTTCCTCATTATGTCTTTATCAGCGCAAACACATCTGTGCTGATCTACAAATCTACAAATCTACAAATTATTATGCAAATTGGATTTAAGTGTCAAATATGTAATTGTTTTGTTTTTCAAATAAACTTATGGATGGTGTTGTGTCTCAGGACTCAATGGATCACTGAAATCAATCTTAAACACATGTGATAATTAGTTTTACAGGTGATTCTAATTAAAGGAAAACTACTTAAAAATGATGTTCCACATTATTAAAGGGAACCTGTCACCCCGAAAATCGCGGGTGAGGTAAGCCCACCGGCATCAGGGGCTTATCTACAGCATTCTGTAATGCTGTAGATAAGCCACCGATGTTACCTGAAAGAGGAGAAAAAGACGTTATATTATACTCACCCAGGGGCGGTCCCGCTGCTGGTCAGGTCGGATGGGTGTCTCTGGTCCGCTGCGGCGCCTCCCATCTTCTTTCCATGACGTCCTCTTCTGATCTTCAGCCTCAGAGAGGCCTGGCGCCTGCGCACTGCAGTACTTTGCTCTGCCCTCAACAGGGCAGACGAAGTACGCCTGCGCCTGAGCCGTGACTGAAGATCAGAAGAGAACGTCATGGAAAGAAGATGGGAGGTGCCGCAGCGGACCAGAGACACCCATCCGACCTGACCAGCAGCGGGACCGCCCCTGGGTGAGTATAATCTAACGTCTTTTTCTCCTCTTTCAGGTAACATCGGTGGCTTATCTACAGCATTACAGAATGCTGTAGATAAGCCCCTGATGCCGGTGGGCTTACCTCACCCGCGATTTTCGGGGTGACAGGTTCCCTTTAATAATGTGGAACATCATTTTTAAGTAGTTTTCCTTTAATTAGAATCACCTGGAAAACTAATTATCACATGTGTTTAAGATTGATTTCAGTGATCCATTGAGTCCTGAGACACAACACCATCCATAAGTTTATTTGAAAAACAAAACAATTAAATATTTGACACTTAAATCCAATTTGCATAATAATTTGTAGATGAGAACTTCCATACAGACCATGACATTCAGTATTAGTTTGCACAAAATGGTAACCACACCAGAGCCACAGACAAGAGAATCAAAAGCTGCAGCATTTCAATAATACCATAGTTAAAAGTCATGCATACTAAGAAAGCATTATTCATATAAAATATGGTAATTGAGCTTTAGAGAGGAAAATCGGAAAATCCAGAATTTAATCTTAAACCTAAGATGTTGAAACTTTGCATTGGATAACCTATGACTTTAATTTTGAACACAGTCATTTTAAATTGGGAGCATAGTTAGGGGCGGAGGAATTGTGCGTATCTTATTACCATGAATCTAATATATGTCAGACATTATATTATTTTAAAGTAGATGTATGAGAGATCCAACTTCACATTTTCTGCAAAGTTATTACAATGACACATCACAGTGATGATGCATTGTGTCTGCCTCCATCCATCTTCTTTTCATTCTTTGCCTGTAATGTAATACTGTGGACATAACTAGATGTGACTCGACTTAAGATCTTTAAGATGCCAGGAAAGAACAGAAGTTTCAGACTTTGCAATGTGCTGTTGGTCAGCAGTAATGTGCTTCAAATTGCAAAGCGAAGAGGTCAGGAGTGATCAAATCAAATGTGCATAAAAATAGAAATCCTGTTTCCAACGTTCGTTGCCTGAGATCCAATAATCGAATAAAAAGAAATGAAAATGCATTAGAATACTAAAATAATTTATTTGTAATATACAAAACAATCAGGTTTTCCCTCTAACTGTGAGTATGGAGACTATTTTGCTATATTATTGAGAAGCAGATTGATGAAACATAGGTAATAGCCAGACTAAATGAAAATTCCATCCGAGCAAGAAGTAGATCTCCCTACATAGTCATAATGAACTTATATTAGGACAAGGATGCAAAAATATTCATCAAACAATTATCGATGTCAATCATATTCCCATACATACACATTAGAGATGATGAAATCTTCCCAGAATAAATGATTCACTAATATCAATACTGCAAAACCTCTAATTGTCCTGAAAATAGGTGTTTAAAACTCGGAGATCTCCTAGGACTGTCTTAAACCCCATTTGAGCCCTGTATTGTAAATACAGTCTCAATAATGTCAAGTACCCATAAACTATTTGGAAGGGGAAATCACATGGTAACTGGTGGTAAATACCAAGCTATTTAACAACACACTTGTTATGATAGTGCAGCAACTCACTATGGAAAAAAGAAGACACACTAAAAAACTGCAACTGACATTGCCTGTACAGACTATAGATTCTGACCCTACAGTCCCTAGTGGTTACTGCATGAGCTCAAAAAGACCTAACCACAGACTAAACGATGGAAACTCAGACCTATGCTGCCTGAAAAGCTGTTGAGCGGTTTACTCTCCTCCTAAAGAACCTCAAGGCAGATCAAAAGGAAAAGTGTGTTGAAATAGAAAGAGATCCCAGAGTGAGTAAAGCAAACCACAAAACATAAAATAAAGGATTAAGTACCTATTGTTAGAGAGTATGCCGCCTAATTCCTAAAAAGAAACAGAAGATAGGTGCAGGGTAAAGAATATAAGCAGCAGAGAGATAAACCCTAGCTGGTCTTTCACAGACTTGCTTAAAGTACACCACTATGGCTGGACATCCAAAGGATACTATCAATAGCAGGAAATACCAGCAGGGGAAAAGTATATAAAGCTGCACTCGAAAGGTGGCAGGGCAGACAAATGAGTAAATGAAAACAACTGTTACCCTAAAAAGACTAAAGCTAGGATAACAGAAACTAAACACCTGGAGAAAATGTGTATCTGTTGTGGCTCGGTGAACAGAGAAGCTGACCATAAAGCACAGGCTCAAAGGTTTGAACTTAAGCACATTACAACACTGCAACATTAGGCATTTTAGGCTTTTTAAATTGCACAAACATTCTAAAAATTATCCCTTTTTTTACTGCAAATGCCCGCCTTGCTGATGTTTATACACAGGCAAGTGGTGCAAGTGAAAGAAGCAGTGGTTATTTCACACAAGGTGGTACAAAAATTAGCACTATTTGAGGAGTTTCAAGAGTTGTTGTTTTTATTGCTAAATGAAAAAGCAAAAGCTTATTCACAACGCATCCAAAATTGCAAAACCTCAGCTTTTTTGCTTTTTTGTTTTTTATTTATTTATTTTTAAGTTCTCCTTCCCCTTTACGCAAAAATGCAATGTAACCCAAAATGCTACATTGTAGGTACGCGTAGAGAGTTGATGGGAAGATGGATGGAGCTAAATAAAGAGCAATCCTGGAGAAAAACCTATTAAAGGCTGCAAATGACTTGAGACTGGGGTGTAGGTTTACTTTCCAGCAGAAAAACGATCCCAAAAAAGTGCCAGAGATACAATGGAGTGGTTAATATCAAAGCATATTCATGTGTGTGATTGGCCCAGTCACAGTCCAGATGTAAATCTCATTGAGAATTTGTGTCAATACTTGAAAATTGCTGTTCACAGACATCTCCATCCAATCTTGTTGAGCTCGAGTGAGTGTGCAAAACAGAATGGGAAAAAATGTTAATGTTTAGATGTGCAAAGTTGGTAGAGACAGATCCCAAAAGTCTTACAGCAGAAACTGCATCAAAATATGGTTCTACAAGGTATTGACTCATATTTTTAAAATATTTAGAAAACCATGTCTTGTTTTCTTTACAGTTCATAAATTCTTGCTAATTTGTATTGGAACATTATATAAAATGCCACCAAAATAAATGTAGGTTTGGGTCTTATCTGGTTAGACAAAATAATCAAATAAAGGCTATGCTAACCTGATGGGGCTGTGTTCACACAACAATATTAAAGCCTGGAATCCCAGATGCTGCTTGTACATATGTCATCAGACCAGAGATTCTGCATAAGTAAGAGAGGTTTTGTGGAGATCCTGAGCTGCTGTTAGGTATAGTCGTAGATTATGATTTTTTTTGTCATGAGGAAGAAGAGTGTACACTACAAAATGCATAGACAAAAAAAAACACAAAAACCCGTTTATGAGTACCTGGATTTACAACAATACCTAACAGCAGGGATCTCCACAAAATCTCTCTTACTCACGAATAATTATGGAAAAGTTTCAAGGGGCATGAATACTTTTTCAGGGCACTGTGTGTGTATGTGACCCAAATGCCTAGATTTTAGAATTAGTGTTTGTTAGTAATCTTACATCACAAGGTATTAAACTTCCAGTTTGCAATTGTAATGTGTGAGGGTTTAAGAAAAAACAATGCCGTAATTATAATTAGTGCAATTACTGCAGTATATCCCAGATCAGTTAGTTTGTTTTCACACTATCTATGCACTGAGTACCACACTCACTTTCATTGTGCTTCAACAATGGTACATTAGTGCAACATGATCCATTTTAGTCCTTTATCTATCATGAATAAGCTTTGCGCTCTGACCTCCTATTCCTAATCTGTAAAGTCTTAACATGTCGCTAGTTGGCTGGCCCTCATTTTTTTTATACTGGTTGTGATAGCCCCCACTCCATTCCTCATTGGCTGTGTAAACCATGTGATGTTATAGCTGCAGGACATTACATAGAACCAATCTTTGCAAATCATATCACAAAATGTTTGGATTTGTAAAGGACTGCAAATATCAGAAAATTTGACTCAAACTCCATTTTCTGCAGATCGATGCGCTCATCTCAAATATTAATATTAATTAAAAATAACCCTAGTGTGTGTGTGAAATTATGAGTCTCATTGGGGATAAGGACTAAAGGAAATGGTGGCAAGTTCTGTTTAGCACTGCCAAATAGGTTGTTACCTAATACGCAACTGCAAGTACTAGTCAAAGGGGAAGCTTAAGTAGCTGTATACAGTATATCTTTCATGTTTCACAAAACTGTGCATAAATTACAAAATAACAAAGAAAGTTGCATAATTGAGAAAACGTTATGGTATATATATTATTATTATTTATTTATATGGTTAGGGTTTTGAACTGGAGTTTTTGGGTAATGGGGAGCCAGTGCAGAGATTGACAGAGGGGAGAGGCTGGTGAATAGCAGGGGGGACAGGTGGATTAGTTCTGCAGCAGAGTTTAGAATAGATTGGAGGGCTGCGAAAGTGTTACAAGGGACGCCACATAGCAGGAGGTTGCAGTAGTCAAGGCGGGAGATGATGTGATGACTATGAAAATTGTAACTTCACACTGAAGGTATCAAAACTATGAATTAACTCATGTGGAATTCTATACATAACAAAAAAGTGTGAAACAACTGAAATTATGTCTTATATTCTAGGTTCTTCAAAGTAGCCACGTTTTGCTTTGAGGACTGCTTTGCACACTCTTGGCATTGTCTTGATGAGCTTCAAGAGGTAGTCACCGGGAATGGTTTTCACTTCATAGGTGTGCCCTGTCAGGTTTAATAAGTGGGATATCTTGCCTTATATATGGGGTTGGGAACATAAGTTGTGTTGTGCAGAAGTCTGGTGGATACACAGCTGATAGTCCTACTGAATAGACTGTTAGAATTTGTATTATGGCAAGAAAAAAGCAGCTAAGTAAAGAAAAACGAGTGCCGTCATTACTTTAAGAAATGAAGGTCAGTCAGTTCGAAAAATTGGGCAAACTTTGAAAGTGTCCCCAAGTGCAGTTGCAAAAACCATCAAGCGCTACAAAGAAACTGGCTCACATGAGAACTGCCCGAGGAAAGGAAGACCAAGAGTCACATCTGGTTCTGAGGATAAGTTTATCCGAGTCACCAGCCTCAGAAATCGCAGGTTAACAGCAGCTCAGATTAGAGACCAGCCAGGTCAATGCCACACAGAGTTCTAGCAGCAGACACATCTCTACAACAACTGTTAAGAGGAGATTTTGTGCAGCAGACCTCCATGGTAAAATAGCTGCTAGGAAACCACTGCTAAGGACAGGCAACAAGCAGAAGAGACTTGTTTGGGCTAAAGAACACAAGGAATGGACATTAGACCAGTGGAAATCTGTGCTTTGGTCTCATGAGTCCAAATTTGAGATCTTTGGTTTCAACCACCGTGTCTTTGTGCGATGCAGAAAAGGTGAACGGATGGACTCTACATGCCTGGTTCCCACCGTGAAGCATGGAGGAGGAGGTGTGATAATGTTGGGGTGCTTTGCTGGTGACACTGTTGGGGATTTACTCAAAATTGAAGGCATACTGAACCAGCATGGCTACCACAGCATCTTACAGCGGCATGCTATTCTGTTATGTTTGCTAATGACAGGTGTTATGAAGGCAATCCAGAAACACAGTGTGCTTAGCAATCAGAGCGCACACAGTGATCTGACAAATACCCAAAAATACAAGAACGAGCTCTGAGACGTGGAAACTCTGTAGACTGCACACCTGATCCTACCCTAAACACAACTAAAAGCGGCTGTGGATTGCGCCTAACAACTACCTAGGCAACTCGGCACAGCCTGTCATGATCCCAATGGCAGGGGATCACAAAAAGGACAAGCACAGATACAAACAAGCTCTAGGGCGATGGAACCTGAGCTGACCGCGACCCTGAACCTAACACACAAATAAAAGTAGCCGGGGAACATGCCTACGATGATCCTAGACGTCTCGCTCCAGCCGAAGATCTAACTTCCCCTATCAGAAGAAACACAGACCTCTCTTGCCTCCAGAGAAATACCCCACAGCAAATAGCAGCCCCCCACATATAATGACGGTGAAATGAGAGGAAAGCACATACGTAGTATGAAAACAGTTTCAGCAAAATGAGGCCCGCTAAAGCTAGATAGCAGAGGATACAAAAGTGAACTGCGCGGTCAGCGAAAAACCCTTCAAAAACCCATCCTGAAATTACTTGAACTCATGTGCCAACTCATGGTACATGAAAAGCAATTTCAGCCCACTAGAGCAACCAGCAGCAGAGAATCACATATCTGCAGGCTGGACTAAAAACCAAATTAAGCAAAACACAACACAGGAAAATCCAAACTTAGCTTGTCCAGAAGGTTCTAGGAGCAGGGAGCAGAGGTAACAAGACACACTGGATACATTGATAACCGGTGAGGAAATGCCAGCAAAGCCAGGTTAAATAGGAAACTCCCATATGCTGATGGAACAGGTGGAACCCAGAAACCCAGGAAAGACAAGTCACCCAGTACCATCAGTAACCACCAGAGGGAGCCCAAAAACAGAACTCACAACAGTACCCCCCCTTGAGGAGGGGTCACCGAACCCTCACGAGAACCACCAGGGCGACCAGGATGAGCCCTATGAAAAGCGCGAACCAAATCATCAGCATGAACATCCGAGGCAACCACCCAAGAATTATCCTCCTGACCATAACCCTTCCACTTGACCAAATACTGGAGTTTCCGTCTGGAAACACGAGAATCCAAGATCTTCTCCACAACATACTCCAATTCTCCCTCCACCAGCACTGGAGCAGGAGGCTCAAGAGAAGGAACAACAGGTACCTCATACTTCCGCAACAACGACCGATGAAACACATTATGAATAGCAAACGATGCCGGGAGATCCAAACGAAACGACACAGGGTTAAGAATTTCCAAGATCCTATAGGGACCGATGAACCGAGGCTTGAACTTAGGAGAAGAGACCTTCATAGGAACAAAACGAGAAGACAACCACACCAAGTCACCAACAAGAAGTCGAGGACCCACGCGGCGACGGCGATTAGCAAACTGCTGAGCCTTCTCCTGGGACAACTTCAAATTGTCCACCACATGACTCCAAATCCGATGCAACCTATCCACCACCATGTCCACTCCAGGACAATCAGAAGGTTCCACCTGACCAGAGGAAAAACGAGGATGAAACCCCGAATTACAAAAGAAAGGAGAAACCAAGGTAGCAGAACTAGCCCGATTATTAAGCGCAAACTCGGCCAGCGGCAAAAAGGTAACCCAGTCATCCTGATCAGCAGAAACAAAACACCTTAAATAAGTTTCCAAGGTCTGATTAGTTCGTTCAGTCTGGCCATTCGTCTGAGGATGGAATGCAGACGAAAAGGACAAATCAATGCCCATCTTAGCACAGAAAGTCCGCCAAAATCTAGACACAAACTGGGATCCCCTGTCAGAAACGATGTTCTCAGGAATCCCATGCAAACGAACCACATTCTGAAAAAACAGAGGGACCAACTCAGAGGAGGAAGGCAACTTAGGCAAGGGTACCAGATGAACCATTTTAGAAAAGCGATCACACACAACCCAGATGACGGACATTTTTTGAGAGACAGGGAGATCCGAAATAAAGTCCATGGAAATGTGCATCCAAGGCCTCTTCGGGATAGGCAAAGGTGACAACAATCCACTGGCCCGAGAACAGCAAGGCTTAGCCCGAGCACAAACCTCACAAGACTGCACAAAAGAACGCACATCCCTCGACAAGGAAGGCCACCAAAAAGACCTGGCCACCAAGTCTCTAGTACCAAATATTCCAGGATGACCTGCCAACGCAGAAGAATGGACCTCGGAGATGACTCTACTGGTCCAATTATCCGGAACAAACAGTCTCTCAGGCGGACAACGATCAGGTTTAGCCACCTGAAACTCCTGCAAAGCACGTCGCAAGTCTGGGGAGACAGCAGACAAAATCACCCCATCCCTAAGGATACCAGAGGGCTCAGAATTTCCAAGGGAGTCAGGCACAAAACTCCTAGAAAGAGCATCCGCCTTCACATTCTTTGAACCTGGCAGGTATGAAACCACAAAATTGAAACGAGAGAAAAACAGTGACCAACGAGCCTGTCTAGGATTCAGACGCCTGGCAGACTCAAGGTAAATCAAATTTTTGTGATCAATCAAGACCACCACACGATGTCTAGCACCCTCTAGCCAATGACGCCACTCCTCAAATGCCCACTTCATGGCCAAAAGTTCCCGATTACCAACATCATAATTCCGCTCAGCCGGCGAAAACCTTCTAGAAAAAAACGCGCATGGCTTCATCACTGAGCCATCGGAGCTTCTCTGTGACAAAACCGCCCCCGCTCCAATCTCGGAAGCATCAACCTCAACCTGAAAAGGGAGCGAAACATCTGGCTGACGCAACACAGGAGCAGAAGAAAACCGGCGCTTAAGTTCCTGAAAGGCCTCCACAGCCGCAGGAGACCAATTAGCAACATCAGCACCCTTCTTAGTCAAATCCGTCAAAGGCTTAACAACACTAGAAAAATTAGTTATAAAACGACGATAGAAATTAGCAAAGCCCAAGAACTTCTGTAGACTCTTAAGAGATGTAGGCTGCGTCCAGTCACAAATAGCCTGAACCTTGACGGAATCCATCTCAATAGTAGAAGGGGAAAAAATATACCCCAAGAAAGAAATCTTCTGGACTCCAAAGAGACACTTTGAGCCTTTTACAAACAAGGAATTGGCCCGCAGGACCTGAAACACCTTCCTGACCTGCTGAACATGAGACTCCCAGTCATCAGAAAAAACCAAAATATCATCCAAATACACAATCATAAATTTATCCAGATATTCACGGAAAATATCGTGCATAAAGGACTGGAAGACTGAAGGAGCATTAGAAAGTCCAAAAGGCATTACCAAATACTCAAAATGGCCCTCAGGCGTATTAAATGCGGTTTTCCACTCATCACCTTGCTTTATTCGTATAAGATTATACGCACCCCGAAGATCAATCTTAGTGAACCATTTAGCCCCCTTAATGCGAGCAAACAAATCAGTCAACAATGGCAAAGGATACTGATATTTTACGGTAATCTTATTCAAAAGACGATAATCTATACAAGGCCTCAAGGAACCATCTTTCTTGGCCACGAAAAAAAAACCTGCTCCCAAAGGGGACAAAGATGGACGGATATGTCCCTTTTCCAAGGACTCCTTAACATAATCCCGCATAGCAGTATGCTCTGGCACTGACAGATTGAACAAACGACCTTTAGGAAATTTACTGCCCGGAATTAAATTTATAGCACAATCGCAATCCCTGTGAGGAGGAAGCGAACTGAGCTTAGGCTCCTCAAAAACATCCCGATAGTCAGACAAAAACACAGGAATCTCAGAAGGAGTAGATGAAGCGATAGAAATCGGAGGAGCATCATCATGAACCCCCTGACAACCCCAGCTTAACACAGACACTGATTTCCAGTCAAGGACTGGATTATGAGTTTGTAACCATGGCAGACCAAGTACTAGAACATCATGCAAATTATACAGTACCAGGAAGCGAATCACCTCCTGATGAACGGGAGTCATACGCATGGTCACTTGTGTCCAGTACTTTGGTTTATTCATAGCCAAAGGTGTAGAGTCAATTCCCTTCAAAGGAATAGGGACTTCCAGAGGCTCCAGACTAAACCCACAGCGATTGGCAAATGACCAATCCATAAGACTCAGGGCAGCGCCTGAATCCACATAGGCATCGACGGAAATGGATGATAATGAACAAATCAGAGTCACAGACAGAATGAACTTAGACTGTAAAGTACTAATGGCAACAGACTTATCAACCTTTTTTGTGCGTTTAGAGCATGCTGATATAACATGAGCTGAATCACCACAATAAAAGCACAACCCTTTTTTCCGCCTATACTTTTGCCGTTCACTTCTGGACTGAATTCTATCACATTGCATTATCTCAGGTGACGGTTCAGACGACACCGCCAAATGATGCACAGGTTTGCGCTCCCGTAAACGCCGATCAATCTGAACAGCCATAGTCATAGACTCATTCAGACCAGCAGGCGCAGGGAACCCCACCATAACATCTTTAATGGCCTCAGAAAGGCCATCTCTAAACTTTGCAGCCAGAGCGCACTCATTCCACTGAGTAAGTACCGACCACTTCCGAAATTTTTGACAATAAATTTCTGCTTCATCTTGCCCCTGAGAGAGGGCCAACAAAGCTTTTTCAGCCTGAATCTCTTGGTTAGGTTCCTCATAGAGCAAACCCAATGCCAGAAAAAATGCATCTGCATTAAGCAACGCAGGGTCCCCTGGTGCCAATGCAAATGCCCAATCCTGAGGGTCACCCCGCAGGAAAGATATAATTATCTTGACTTGCTGAGCAGGGTCTCCAGAGGAGCGAGATTTCAAAGAAAGAAACAACTTGCAATTGTTCCTAAAATTCAGAAAACGAGATCTATCTCCAGAAAAAAACTCTGGGACAGGAATTCTAGGTTCAGACATAGGAGCATGTACAACAAAATCCTGTATATTTTGAACCTTAGTGGCAAGATTATTCAGGCTGGAAGCCAAACTCTGGACGTCCATGATAAACAGCTGAGATCAGAGCCATTCAAAGATTAAGAGGAGGAGGAAGTAGCCAGGCTGCAATAAGGCTAGGCAGCAAACTCTGAGGGGAAAAAAAAAAAAAAAAAAACTTCCTCAGACTACTTATCCTCCTACTTCAGCCAATACAATTAACACTTTGATGGCCGGTTATACTGTCATGATCCCAATGGCAGGGGATCACAAAAAGGACAAGCACAGATACAAACAAGCTCTAGGGCGATGGAACCTGAGCTGACCGCGACCCTGAACCTAACACACAAATAAAAGTAGCCGGGGAACGTGCCTACGATGATCCTAGACGTCTCGCTCCAGCCGAAGATCTAACTTCCCCTATCAGAAGAAACACAGACCTCTCTTGCCTCCAGAGAAATACCCCACAGCAAATAGCAGCCCCCCACATATAATGACGGTGAAATGAGAGGAAAGCACATACGTAGTATGAAAACAGTTTCAGCAAAATGAGGCCCGCTAAAGCTAGATAGCAGAGGATACAAAAGTGAACTGCGCGGTCAGCGAAAAACCCTTCAAAAAACCATCCTGAAATTACTTGAACTCATGTGCCAACTCATGGTACATGAAAAGCAATTTCAGCCCACTAGAGCAACCAGCAGCAGAGAATCACATATCTGCAGGCTGGACTAAAAACCAAATTAAGCAAAACACAACACAGGAAAATCCAAACTTAGCTTGTCTAGAAGGTTCTAGGAGCAGGGAGCAGAGGTAACAAGACACACTGGATACATTGATAACCGGCGAGGAAATGCCAGCAAAGCCAGGTTAAATAGGAAACTCCCATATGCTGATGGAACAGGTGGAACCCAGAAACCCAGGAAAGACAAGTCACCCAGTACCATCAGTAACCACCAGAGGGAGCCCAAAAACAGAACTCACAACAACAGCCTAAGAAACTAGCTAGCCTGAAGATAGAAAAATAGGCCTGACTTGCCCCAGAGAAATTCCCCAAAGGAAAAGGCAGCCCCCCACATATAATGACTGTGAGTAAGATGAAAAGACAAAACGTAGGGATGAAATAGATTCAGCAAAGTGGGGCCCGATATTCTAGGACAGAGCGAGGACAGTAAAGCGAACTTTGCAGTCTACAAAAAACCCTAAAGCAAAACCACGCAAAGGGGGCAAAAAAACCCACCGTGCCGAACTAACGGCACGGCGGTACACCCTTTGCGTCTCAGAGCTTCCAGCAAAACAAAAGACAAGCTGGACAGAAAAAAAGCAACAAAAAAGCAAAAAGCACTTAGCTATACAGAGCAGCAGGTCACAGGAACAATCAGGAGAAGCTCAGATCCAAAACTGAAACATTGACAAGGAGCAAGGATAGCAGCATCAGGCGGAGTTAAGTAATGAAGCAGTTAACGAGCTCACCAGAACACCTGAGGGAGGAAGCTCAGAAGCTGCAGTACCACTTGTGACCACAGGAGTGAATTCAGCCACAGAATTCACAACAGTACCCCCCCCTTGAGGAGGGGTCACCGAACCCTCACCAGAGCCCCCAGGCCGACCAGGATGAGCCGCATGAAAGGCACGAACAAGATCGGAAGCATGAACATCAGAGGCAAAAACCCAGGAATTATCTCCCTGAGCATAACCCTTCCATTTAACCAGATACTGGAGTTTCCGTCTAGAAACACGAGAATCCAAAATCTTCTCCACAATATACTCCAATTCCCCCTCCACCAAAACCGGGGCAGGAGGCTCAACAGATGGAACCATAGGTACCACGTATCTCCGCAACAACGACCTATGGAATACATTATGTATGGAAAAGGAGTCTGGGAGGGTCAAACGAAAAGACACAGGATTGAGAACCTCAGAAATCCTATACGGACCAATAAAACGAGGTTTAAATTTAGGAGAGGAAACCTTCATAGGAATATGACGAGAAGATAACCAAACCAGATCCCCAACACGAAGTCGGGGACCCACACGGTGTCTGCGATTAGCGAAAAGTTGAGCTTTCTCCTGGGACAAGATGAAATTGTCCACTACCTGAGTCCA
Organism: Ranitomeya imitator; assembly: GCF_032444005.1. Taxonomy (NCBI): domain Eukaryota; kingdom Metazoa; phylum Chordata; class Amphibia; order Anura; family Dendrobatidae; genus Ranitomeya; species Ranitomeya imitator. The sequence goes on along the minus strand of NC_091283.1, from coordinate 111,732,368 downwards.
GATCTGCTGCAACCTATCCACCACAGAATCCACACCAGGACAGTCCGAAGACTCAACCTGTCCTGAAGAGAAACGAGGATGGAACCCAGAATTGCAAAAAAATGGAGAAACCAAGGTAGCCGAGCTGGCCCGATTATTAAGGGCGAACTCAGCCAACGGCAAAAAGGACACCCAATCATCCTGGTCTGCAGAAACAAAACATCTCAGATATGTTTCCAAGGTCTGATTGGTTCGTTCGGTCTGGCCATTAGTCTGAGGATGGAAAGCCGAGGAAAAGGATAGGTCAATGCCCATCCTACCACAAAAGGCTCGCCAAAACCTTGAAACAAACTGGGAACCTCTGTCAGAAGCAATATTCTCAGGAATGCCATGCAACCGAACCACATGCTGAAAGAACAAAGGTACCAAATCAGAGGAGGAAGGCAATTTAGCCAAGGGCACCAGATGGACCATTTTAGAAAAGCGATCACAGACCACCCAAATGACTGACATCTTTTGAGAAACGGGAAGGTCAGAAATGAAATCCATCGAAATATGTGTCCAAGGCCTCTTTGGGACCGGCAAGGGCAAAAGCAACCCACTGGCACGAGAACAGCAGGGCTTAGCCCTAGCACAAATCCCACAGGACTGCACAAAAGTACGTACATCCCGTGACAGAGATGGCCACCAGAAGGATCTAGCCACTAACTCTCTGGTACCAAAGATTCCAGGATGACCAGCCAACACCGAACAATGAAGTTCAGAGATAAGTTTATTAGTCCACCTATCAGGGACGAACAATTTCTCTGCTGGACAACGATCAGGTTTATTCGCCTGAAATTTTTGCAGTACCCGCCGCAAATCAGGGGAGATGGCAGACACAATGACTCCTTCCTTGAGGATACCCGCTGGCTCAGATAAACCCGGAGAGTCGGGCACAAAACTCCTAGACAGAGCATCCGCCTTCACATTTTTAGAGCCCGGAAGGTACGAAATCACAAAGTCGAAGCGGGCAAAAAATAACGACCAACGGGCCTGTCTAGGATTCAAGCGCTTGGCAGACTCGAGATAAGTCAAGTTCTTATGATCAGTCAATACCACCACGCGATGCTTAGCTCCTTCAAGCCAATGACGCCACTCCTCGAATGCCCACTTCATGGCCAGCAACTCTCGATTGCCCACATCATAATTACGCTCAGCGGGCGAAAACTTCCTGGAAAAGAAAGCACATGGTTTCATCACTGAGCAATCAGAACCTCTCTGTGACAAAACCGCCCCTGCTCCAATCTCAGAAGCATCAACCTCGACCTGGAACGGAAGAGAAACATCTGGCTGACACAACACAGGGGCAGAACAAAAACGACGCTTCAACTCCTGAAAAGCTTCCACAGCAGCAGAAGACCAATTAACCAAATCAGCACCCTTCTTGGTCAAATCGGTCAATGGTTTGGCAATGCTAGAAAAATTACAGATGAAGCGACGATAAAAATTAGCAAAGCCCAGGAACTTTTGCAGACTTTTCAGAGATGTCGGCTGAATCCAATCCTGGATGGCTTGGACCTTAACTGGATCCATCTCGATAGTAGAAGGGGTAAAGATGAACCCCAAAAATGAAACTTTCTGCACACCGAAGAGACACTTTGATCCCTTCACAAACAAAGAGTGAGCACGCAGGACCTGAAAAACCATTCTGACCTGCTTCACATGAGACTCCCAATCATCTGAGAAGATCAAAATGTCATCCAAGTAAACAATCAGGAATTTATCCAGATACTCACGGAAGATGTCATGCATAAAAGACTGAAACACAGATGGAGCATTGGCAAGTCCGAACGGCATCACTAGATACTCAAAATGACCCTCGGGCGTATTGAATGCAGTTTTCCATTCATCTCCTTGCCTGATTCTCACCAGATTATACGCACCACGAAGATCTATCTTAGTGAACCAACTAGCCCCCTTAATCCGAGCAAACAAGTCAGATAACAATGGCAAGGGATACTGAAATTTAACAGTGATCTTATTAAGAAGGCGGTAATCAATACACGGTCTCAGCGAACCATCCTTCTTGGCTACAAAGAAGAACCCTGCTCCCAGTGGTGATGACGATGGGCGAATATGTCCCTTCTCCAGGGATTCCTTCACATAACTGCGCATAGCGGCGTGTTCGGGCACGGATAAATTAAATAATCGACCTTTAGGGAATTTACTACCAGGAATCAAATTGATAGCACAATCACAATCCCTATGCGGAGGTAGAGCATCGGACTTGGGCTCTTCAAATACATCCTGATAATCAGACAAGAACTCTGGGACCTCAGAAGGGGTGGATGACGAAATCGACAGAAATGGAACATCACCATGTACCCCCTGACAACCCCAGCTGGATACCGACATGGAATTCCAATCCAATACTGGATTATGGGTTTGTAGCCATGGCAACCCCAACACGACCACATCATGCAGATTATGCAACACCAGAAAGCGAATAACTTCCTGATGTGCAGGAGCCATGCACATGGTCAGCTGGGCCCAGTATTGAGGTTTATTCTTGGCCAAAGGTGTAGCATCAATTCCTCTCAATGGAATAGGACACCGCAAAGGCTCCAAGAAAAACCCACAACGTTTAGCATAATCCAAATCCATCAGATTCAGGGCAGCGCCCGAATCCACAAACGCCATGACAGAAAACGACGACAAAGAGCATATCAAGGTAATGGACAGAAGGAATTTGGACTGTACAGTACCAATGATGGCAGACCTAGCGGACCGCTTAGTGCGCTTAGGACAATCAGAAATAGCATGAGTGGAATCACCACAGTAGAAACACAGACCATTCAGACGTCTGTATTCCTGCCGTTCAACTCTAGTCATAGTCCTATCGCACTGCATAGGCTCAGGTTTAACCTCAGGCAGTACCGCCAAATGGTGCACAGATTTACGCTCGCGCAAGCGTCGACCGATCTGAATGGCCAAAGACAAAGACTCATTCAAACCAGCAGGCATAGGAAATCCCACCATGACATCCTTAAGAGCCTCAGAGAGACCCTTTCTGAACAAAGCTGCCAGCGCAGATTCATTCCACTGAGTGAGTACTAACCATTTCCTAAATTTCTGACAATATACTTCTATATCATCCTGACCCTGGCACAAAGCCAGCAAATTTTTCTCAGCCTGATCCACTGAATTAGGCTCATCGTACAGCAATCCGAGCGCCAGGAAAAACGCATCGACACTACTCAATGCAGGGTCTCCTGGCGCAAGAGAAAATGCCCAGTCTTGAGGGTCGCCGCGCAAAAAAGAAATAATAATCAAAACCTGTTGAATAGGATTACCAGAAGAATGAGGTTTCAAGGCCAGAAATAGCTTACAATTATTTTTGAAACTTAGAAACTTAGTTCTATCTCCAAAAAACAAATCAGGAATAGGAATTCTTGGTTCTAACATAGATTTCTGATCAATAGTATCTTGAATTTTTTGTACATTTATAACGAGATTATCCATTGAAGAGCACAGACCCTGAATATCCATGTCCACACCTGTGTCCAGAATCACCCAAATGTCTAGGGGGAAAAAAAAAAAAATGAACACAGAGCAGAAAAAAAAAAAAAATGATGTCAGAACTTTTTCTTTCCCTCTATTGAGAATCATTAGTTAGGCTCCTTGTACTGTTATGTTTGCTAATGACAGGTGTTATGAAGGCAATCCAGAAACACAGTGTGCTTAGCAATCAGAGCGCACACAGTGATCTGACAAATACCCAAAAATACAAGAACGAACTCTGAGACGTGGAAACTCTGTAGACTGCACACCTGATCCTACCCTAAACACAACTAAAAGCGGCTGTGGATTGCGCCTAACAACTACCTAGGCAACTCGGCACAGCCTAAGAAACTAGCTAGCCTGAAGATAGAAAAATAGGCCTGACTTGCCCCAGAGAAATTCCCCAAAGGAAAAGGCAGCCCCCCACATATAATGACTGTGAGTAAGATGAAAAGACAAAACGTAGGGATGAAATAGATTCAGCAAAGTGGGGCCCGATATTCTAGGACAGAGCGAGGACAGTAAAGCGAACTTTGCAGTCTACAAAAAACCCTAAAGCAAAACCACGCAAAGGGGGCAAAAAAAACCACCGTGCCGAACTAACGGCACGGCGGTACACCCTTTGCGTCTCAGAGCTTCCAGCAAAACAAAAGACAAGCTGGACAGAAAAAAAGCAACAAAAAAGCAAAAAGCACTTAGCTATACAGAGCAGCAGGTCACAGGAACAATCAGGAGAAGCTCAGATCCAAAACTGAAACATTGACAAGGAGCAAGGATAGCAGCATCAGGCGGAGTTAAGTAATGAAGCAGTTAACGAGCTCACCAGAACACCTGAGGGAGGAAGCTCAGAAGCTGCAGTACCACTTGTGACCACAGGAGTGAATTCAGCCACAGAATTCACAACACTATTCCATCCAGTTTGCATTTAGTTGGACCATTATTTATTTTTCAACAGGACAATGACCCCAAACATACTTCCAGGCAGTGTAAGGGCTATTTGACCAAGAAGGAGAGTGATGGGGTGCTACGCCAGATGACCTGGCCTCTTCAGTCACCAGACCTGAACCCAATCGAGATGGTTTGGGGTGAGCTGGACCGCAGAGTGAAGGCAATAGGGCCAACAAGTTCTAAGCATCTCTTGGGAACTCCTTCAAGATTGTTGGAAGATCATTCCTGGTGACTACCTCTTGAAGCTCATCAAGAGAATGCCAAGAGTGTGCAAAGCAGTCATCAAAGCAAAAGGTGGCTACTTTGAAGAACCTAGAATATATGACATATTTTCAGTTGTGAATGTACAATTTTCATAGTCATGAAAATATAGAAAAAATTTTAAATGAGAAGTTGTGTCCAAACTTTTGGTCTGTACAATATATATATATATATATATATATATATATATATATATATATATAATTTTTTTACCTGCAGAAGAAGGCACTCAATGCTGCACTATAAAGTCCTGTCATAATATAACTGTAACAGCTAATATTTGTGCAAAAATTGTCATCTGTCATCAGCAATGCAATGTAAATAGCACATGTGGCTGGTGGTCATGACACTAACAAGACACATACCTGTTATGATAGACAGTTGTGGTGTAATCCTGAAGGTCAGTCACTCTTAGCGTCAGACTTCAGTTGAAATAACTCTCGGAAATTGGCATCAAAGATTAAATACAGACAGCTATAGAACGGCTCAACTATCGGAGGATTATCTTGGATGTAATTGCAGTGACATGGCACCAGGGCATGCAGATAAAAAAATGTACCTGACATAAAAATAGCAAATTACTCACTGACACAAAATAACTTCATGAAAAGTAGCATGGTTGTCCTGGCATATACAAGTGCCGTTATTACCAATGTAACACAGAACTGTGACCCCTCTCCTTATCACAGGATGCCAGCATGGGCATATTTGTCACTTTAAAATTAAATGTAACAGTATAATAGGAACCCGAGTACAGAACAATTTATATTAATAATTGTAATATAATTTATTGTAATAATTTGTAATATTTATTTAAAGAAACATTGCATTCATCCCCAACAGCGCCATATCTGCCCTTTAGCTATGTCCTGTATTGCAGCTTCACTCTATTGATGTGATCATGACACAACTGCGATCCCACAGACTAGCTGTTTTGTGTGTTTCTAAGGCTGCCGTCACACTATCAGTATTTGGTCAGTATTTTACATCAGTATTTGTAAGCCAAAACCAGGAGTGGAACAACTGGAGGAAAAGTATAATAGAAACACATGCACCACTTCTGTATTTATCACACACTCCTGGTTTTGGCTTACAGATACTGATGTAAAATACTGACCAAATACTGCTAGTGTGACGGCAGCCTTACAGTTACACTTTTCTAATCCCCCCTTCCTCATCCCTATCTTTGTGTGTTTGCATTTCTAACATTTGATGCTCGACATCAGAAAATATGCTCCAATGATTTGAAAGACGTAATATGAAATTATTCAGAACAAAATTTTGGAACTTTGGAAGTATTTACATCAATTTTAGGCTATGTTCACATGTGGCGGTTTTTTTTCTGCAGCAAAACCTACTCTCTTGGCAGTAAAGAAGCTTCAGAAAAAAAGCAGGTTTTCCTTGCTTTTTTTTTTGCTGCATTTTTGTGTGTTTTTGCTGCGATTTTGTCATGCTACATTTGTCTCCTGTGTATGCTGATAAAGTTTAGGGACAAAAAAATCATATTCTACTTCATTAAGGCTTTGGCACAAAAATGCATCAAAACCTGATACCTGCGTTTTTTCTCCACCCATTACTTTCAATGGGTGAAAAAAGCTGAAAAAATGCTGAAAGAAGTGACATCTTTATTGTGCAGAAACTAAGCAAAGCACAAATTACTGAAAACTAAAATAAATCAAGCTGTGTGCCTGAGATTTCTGTAGTCTCATAGACTTTTGCTGATACTGAAAATTTGCACAAAAATGCATAGAAAAGCAGCAAAAACGACACTTGTGAACATACCCTTAGGGCTCCTACTCACTTGCAAGCAACTCGGATGAGTATGTTTAAAACCCTGCTCTGCACCCGACACTCAGATCGGAGCGTGCGGCCGCATAGGAATACATACAGCTGCATGCTCCGCTCCTCTGTGCTAGGTGCAGTGCCGAGGTATTGCTGTGCGAGACTCATCTGAGTCTCTCGCAAGTGAGTAGGAGCCCTTAGGCCGGTTTCACACGTCAGTGGCTCCGGTACATGTGGTGACAGTTTCCTCACGTACCGGAGACACTGACACACGTAGACACATTAAAATCAATGCATCTGTGCAGATGTCATTGATTTTTTGCGGACCGTGTCTCCGTGTGCCAAACATGGAGACATATCAGTGTTCGTGGGAGCGCACGGATTACACGGACCCATTAAAGTCAATGGGTCCATGTAAAACACATACCGCACACGGACGTTGTCCGTGTGCAGTCCGTGTGCCGTGCAGGGGACAGCGCTACATTAAGCGCTGTCCCCCCCACTGGTGCTGAAGCCGCGATTCATATCTTCCCTGCAGCAGCGTTTGCTGTAGAGAAGATATGAATAATCGTGTTTAAAATAAAGGTCTATGTGCCCACCCCCCTCCCACCCCCTGTGCGCCCGCCCGCTGTTATTAATGTACTCACCCGGCTCCCTCGCTGGCCGGCGCTGCTTCCTGTCCTTGCCGCATCTTCTACTGTATGAGCGGTCACGTGGTGCCGCCGATTACAATCATGAATATGCGGCTCCACCTCCAATAGGGGTGGAGCCGCATATTCATCACTGTAAGCGACCCCACGTGACCGCTCATACAGTAGAAGATGCGGCCAGGACAGGAAGCAGCGCCAGCGAGGGAGCGAGCCGGGTGAGTATTTTAAGAACAGCGGGGGGGTGTTGTGAATTCTGTTGTCGAACTCCCTCCTGTGGTCGTGAATGGTACTTCAGCGAGTTTTGTCCATGGACTCCCTCTGGTGGCTGTGAGTGGAGCTGCTGCTTCTGAGGTTCCTTCCACAGGTGACGTGATTTATCCTTTGGTTGGCTGCTCTATTTAACTCCACTCAGATCGTTACTCTATGCCAGCTGTCAATGTTCCTGCATTTGTTCAGTTCGCTCTTGGATCTTTCTGGTGACCTGTCTACTCCAGCAGAAGCTAAGTTCCTGCCAGTTATTATTTGTTCATTGTTGCCTTGTCCAGCTGGATATCATGATTTTGCCTTACTAGCTGGAAGCTCTGGGATGCAGAGTGGCATCTCCGCACCGTTAGTCGGTGCTGGGGTCTTTTTGCACACTCTGCGTGGTCTTTTGTAGTTTTTTGTGCTGACCGCAAAGATACCTTTCCTATCCTCTGTCTGTTTAGTAAGTCTGGCCTCCCTGTGCTGAAACCTGTTTCATTTCTGCGTTTGTTACTTTCATCTTTACTCACAGTCAATATATGTGGGGGGCTGCCTTTTCCTTTGGGGAATTTCTCTGAGGCAAGGTAAGCTTTATTTTCTATCTCTAGGGCTAGCTAGCTCTTAGGCTGTGAAGAGGCGTCTAGGGAGAGTCAGGAACGCTCCACAGCTATTTCTAGTTGTTGTGATAGGATTAGGGGTTGCGGTCAGCAGAGCTCCCACATCCCAGAGCATGTCCTGTGTCAGTTTAACTATCAGGTCGTGCCGGGTGCTCCTAACCACCAGGTCCATAACAGTACAGCTGGCCCAAAGTATTAATGCATCTCAGTAGAGGGATAAGAGAAGTTCTGAGACCATTTTTTTTTCTTTGCACTGTGTTTTGTCTTTCTTTTCCCCTAAACCTTTGGGTGGTTCAGAACACAGGTGTAGATATGGACATTCAGGGTTTGTCCTCTTGTGTGGATCATCTCACGGCAAGGGTACAAAACATTCAAGATTTTGTGGTTCAGAATCCGATGTTAGAGCCTAGAATTCCTATTCCTGATTTATTTTCTGGGGATAGATCTAGGTTCTTGAATTTCAAAAATAATTGTAAACTGTTTCCCGCTTTGAAACCCCGCTCCTCTGGTGACCCCGTTCAACAAGTAAAAATCATTATTTCTTTGTTGCGTGGTGACCCTCAAGACTGGGCATTTTCCCTTGCGCCAGGAGATCCTGCATTGCGTGATGTTGATGCGTTTTTTCTGGCGCTTGGATTGCTTTATGATGAACCAAATTCAGTGGATCAGGCAGAGAAAATCTTGCTGGCTTTGTGTCAGGGTCAGGATGAAGCGGAGGTGTACTGTCAGAAGTTTAGAAAGTGGTCTGTGCTTACTCAGTGGAATGAGTGTGCCCTGGCGGCAATTTTCAGAAAGGGTCTTTCTGAAGCCCTTAAGGATGTCATGGTGGGATTTCCCACGCCTGCTCGTCTGAATGAGTCTATGTCCTTGGCCATTCAGATCGATCGGCGCTTGCGTGAGCGCAAAGCTGTGCACCATTTGGCGGTATTCTCTGAGCATAGGCCTGAGCCTATGCAGTGTGATAGGACTTTGACCAGAGCTGAACGGCAAGAACACAGACGTCGGAATGGGCTGTGTTTTTACTGTTGTGAATCCACTCATGCTATCTCCGATTGTCCTAAGCGCACTAAGCGGTTCGCTAGGTCTGCCACCATTGGTACGGTACAGTCTAAATTTCTTTTGTCCGTTACTCTGATTTGCTCTCTGTCGTCCTATTCTGTTATGGCATTTGTGGATTCAGGCGCTGCCCTGAATTTGATGGACTTGGAGTTTGCCAGGCGCTGTGGTTTTTTCTTGGAGCCCTTGCAGTATCCTATTCCATTGAGAGGAATTGATGCTACGCCTTTGGCCAAGAATAAGCCTCAGTACTGGACTCAATTGACCATGTGCATGGCTCCTGCACACCAGGAGGATATTTGCTTTTTGGTGTTGCATAATCGGCATGATGTGGTCGTTTTGGGGTTGCCATGGCTACAGGTCCATAATCCAGTGTTGGATTGGAGATCTATGTCTGTGTCCGGCTGGGGTTGTCAGGGGGTACATGGTGATGTTCCAATTTCGCCTTCCACTCCTTCTGAGGTCCCTGAGTTTTTATCAGATTACCGGGATGTATTTGAAGAGCCCAAATCCGGTGCCCTACCTCCTCATAGGGATTGCGATTGTGCTATTAATTTGATTCCTGGTAGTAAGTTTCCTAAGGGCCGACTGTTTAATTTATCTGTGCCAGAGCACGCCGCTATGCGGAGTTATATAAAGGAATCATTGGAGAAGGGTCATATTCGCCCGTCGTCGTCACCATTGGGAGCAGGGTTCTTTTTTGTGGCCAAGAAGGATGGCTCTTTGAGACCTTGTATTGATTACCGCCTTCTCAATAAGATCACAGTCAAATTTCAGTATCCTTTGCCGCTGCTGTCTGATTTGTTTGCTCGGATTAAGGGGGCTAGTTGGTTCACCAAGATAGATCTTCGAGGGGCGTATAATCTTGTGTGAATTAAACAGGGCGATGAATGGAAAACAGCATTTAATACGCCCGAGGGCCATTTTGAGTACCTGGTTATGCCATTCGGGCTTTCTAATGCTCCATCTGTGTGTCAGTCCTTTATGCATGACATCTTCCGAGAGTACCTGGATAGGTTCATGATTGTATATTTGGATGACATTTTGGTCTTTTCGGATGATTGGGAGTCTCATGTGAAGCAGGTCAGAATGGTGTTCCAGGTCCTTCGTGCGAATTCCTTGTTTGTGAAGGGGTCAAAGTGTCTCTTTGGAGTTCAGAAGGTTTCATTTTTGGGTTTCATTTTTCCCCTTCTACTATTGAGATGGACCCTGTTAAAGTTCAGGCCATTTGTGATTGGACTCGGCCAACATCTGTGAAGAGCCTGCAGAAGTTCCTGGGCTTTGCTAATTTTTACCGTCGCTTCATCGCTAATTTTTCTAGTATTGCTAAACCGTTGACTGATTTGACCAAGAAAGGTGCTGATGTGGTCAATTGGTCCTCTGCGGCTGTAGAGGCTTTTCAGGAGTTGAAGCGTCATTTTTCTTCTGTCCCTGTGTTGTGCCAGCCAGATGTTTCGCTCCCGTTTCAGGTCGAGGTTGATGCTTCTGAGATTGGAGCAGGGGCTGTTTTGTCGCAAAGAAGTTCTGATGGCTCGGTGATGAAACCATGTGCCTTCTTTTCTAGAAAATTCTCGCCTGCTGAGCGCAATTATGATGTTGGCAATCGAGAGTTGTTGGCCATGAAGTGGGCATTCGACGAGTGGCGACATTGGCTTGAAGGAGCTAAACATCGCGTGGTGGTCTTGACGGATCACAAGAATTTGACTTATCTCGAGTCTGCCAAACGGTTGAATCCTAGACAGGCTCGATGGTCGCTCTTTTTCTCCCGTTTTGATTTTTTGGTTTCATACCTTCCGGGATCTAAGAATGTGAAGGCTGATGCCCTGTCAAGGAGTTTTGTGCCTGACTCTCCGGGTGTTCCGGAGCCGGCGGGTATTCTTAAAGAGGGGGTAATTTTGTCTTCCATCTCCCCTGATTTGCGGCGCGTGCTGCAGAAGTTTCAGGCTGATAGACCTGACCGTTGTCCAACGGAGAAACTGTTTGTCCCTGAGAGATGGACTAGTAGAGTTATCTCGGAGGTTCATTGTTCGGTGTTGGCTGGTCATCCTGGAATCTTTGGAACCAGAGATTTGGTGGCTAGATCCTTTTGGTGGCCTTCTTTGTCACGGGATGTGCGTTCTTTTGTGCAGCCCTGTGAGACTTGTGCTCGTGCTAAGTCCTGCTGTTCTCGTGCCAGTGGGTTGCTTTTGCCCTTGCCGGTCCCAAAGAGGCCCTGGACGCATATTTCCATGGATTTTATTTCTGATCTCCCTGTTTCTCAAAGGATGTCGGTCATTTTGGTGGTTTGTGATCGCTTCTCTAAGATGGTCCATTTGGTACCCTTGTCTAAATTGCCTTCCTCCGATGATTTGGTGCCATTGTTTTTCCAGCATGTGGTTCGTTTGCATGGCATTCCGGAGAACATCGTCTCGGACAGAGGTTCCCAGTTTGTTTTGAGGTTTTGGCGGTCCTTTTGTGCTAAGATGGGCATTGATTTGTCTTTTTTTTCGGCTTTCCATCCTCAGACAAATGGCCAAACCGAACGAACTAATCAGACTTTGGAGACATATCTGAGATGCTTTGTTTCTGCTGATCAGGATGATTGGGTGTCCTTCTTGCCTTTGGCTGAGTTCGCCCTTAATAAATCGGGCCAGCTCGGCTACTTTGGTTTCTCCTTTTTTCTGTAATTCTGGTTTCCATCCTCGTTTCTCTTCAGGGCAGGTTGAGCCTTCGGACTGTCCTGGTGTGGATACTGTGGAGGACAGGTTGCAGCAGATTTGGACTCATGTGGTGGACAATTTGACATTGTCCCAGGAGAAGGCTCAACGTTTCGCTAACTGCCGGCGCTGTGTTGGTCCCCGATTTTGTGTTGGGGATTTGGTTTGGTTATCTTCTCGTCATGTTCCTATGAAGGTTTCCTCTCCTAAATTTAAGCCTCGTTTCATTGGGCCATATAAGATTTCTGAAGTTCTTAATCCTGTGTCATTTCGTTTGGACCTTCCAGCTTCTTTTGCCATCCATAATGTATTCCATAGGTCGTTGTTGCGGAGATACGTGGCGCCTATGGTTCCCTCCGTTGATCCTCCTGCCCCGGTGTTGGTTGAGGGGGAGTTGGAGTATGTGGTGGAGAAGATTTTGGATTCTCGTGTTTCGAAACGGAAACTCCAGTACCTGGTCAAGTGGAAGGGTTATGGTCAGGAAGATAATTCCTGGGTTTTTGCCTCTGATGTTCATGCTGCCAATCTAGTTTGTGCCTTTCATTTGGCTCATCCTGATCGGCCTGGGGGATCTGGTGAGGGTTTGGTGACCCCTCCTCAAGGGGGGGGGGTACTGTTGTGAATTCTGTTGTCGAACTCCCTCCTGTGGTCGTGAATGGTACTTCGGCGAGTTCTGTCCATGGACTCCCTCTGGTGGCTGTGAGTGGAGCTGCTGCTTCTGAGGTTCCTTCCACAGGTGACGTGATTTATCCTTTGGTTGGCTGCTCTATTTAACTCCACTCAGATCGTTACTCTATGCCAGCTGTCAATGTTCCTGCATTTGTTCAGTTCGCTCTTGGATCTTTCTGGTGACCTGTCTACTCCAGCAGAAGCTAAGTTCCTGCCAGTTATTATTTATTCATTGTTGCCTTGTCCAGCTGGATATCATGATTTTGCCTTACTAGCTGGAAGCTCTGGGATGCAGAGTGGCATCTCCGCACCGTTAGTCGGTGCGGAGGTCTTTTTGCACACTCTGCGTGGTCTTTTGTAGTTTTTTGTGCAGATCGCAAAGATACCTTTCCTATCCTCTGTCTGTTTAGTAAGTCTGGCCTCCCTTTGCTGAAACCTGTTTCATTTCCTCGTTTGTTACTTTCATCTTTACTCACAGTCAATATATGTGGAGGGCTGCCTTTTCCTTTGGGGAATTTCTCTGAGGCAAGGTAGGCATTATTTTCTATCTCTAGGACTAGCTAGCTCTTAGGCTGTGAAGAGGCGTCTAGGGAGAGTCAGGAACGCTCCACGGCTATTTCTAGTTGTTGTGATAGGATTAGGGGTTGCGGTCAGCAGAGCTCCCACATCCCAGAGCTTGTCCTGTGTCAGTTTAACTATCAGGTCGTGCCGGATTCTCCTAACCACCAGGTCCATAACAGGGGGGCGCACAGGGGGTGGGAGGGCGGTGGGGACATGGAGCTTTATTTTAAACACGATTATTCATATCTTCTCTACAGCAAACGCTGCTGCAGGGAAGATATGAATGGGGCTTCAGCTCCAAATGCTGGTGCGTGTGGTACACAGCACGGTGCGTGTGGTACCCAGTGGGCACACATGTGCCGCACGTGTGCCAGACATGTGCCGCACGTGTGCGACACTGATGTGCCACAGAAACGCACAGGCACACGGATAATTCCGGTACTAATTTTTCCGGTATCGGAATTATCTGGACGTGTGGGACTGGCCTTAGGCTGGTTTCTCACATCTGTGTTTCATTATTTGAGTATTGACCACGTTGCAGAGACTGGCTACAGGTCTCCTGGCCTGAACTAAAAGGGATTGGTCTTAAACCACAAGTTTGCAGTCGCTGCGCTATGTGAGGATTCTCCGGTATCGGCACCAAGAACAGTGGTCATATAACTGCAAGTATGCCATATGTATACTCCCGTGCACAGTCAGACTAGATGAGCGTGACTTCACTCATGCAAGTTTATTGACCAAAGCTGGAAACAGTCTAGTCTGATTGTGGCCAGGAGCGCGCATATCACATAGTCACATAGTGACTGCGGAATTCTAGTTTAAGATTGGACAACCCATTTAACAACCACATATGCCTATGAGACTGTTGATTTAGGTTCATAGATCTTGGTCCATACTCAAACAATAAAACACGGATGTGTGAAACTGGCCTTAGTTGTAATTGGTTCATCAAGTCAATATTGAGGATTTTTTTTAGTCTACTTTACAAAACTGCTTTAATAAAGACATGTTCTTCTTTTTATTAATTCAGATTTTAAGAGGTCAATACAAACTGCTCCAGATGATGACATTGTCTTCTGTTAGGGTAATGTATGGTCGTTCCAGATTTTGAGACAATTTCTATTTCATTGAAATCAACAGGTACAGTAAACCACTACCATCATATTCATGAATGTGTTCTGCATTCACTTATGTTCCCTTTGGCTAATAGAGTCAATAAGCCTACAAAAAGACAATATACTAGCCAGAGTTTCATAACAAATGTGATTCTTATCATAAATTATTAATATCACATACATTAAAAAATACACAAAAACACAGAGATAAAATGGTGAGTGCCACAGGAAAAGACAAGATTGATGAATAATACATCATATACAGTTGAAACCAGAAGTTTACATACACCATATAAAGAGACACATCTGCATGTTTTTCTCAATATCTGACATGAAATCAGAACAAACCTTTCCTGTTTTAGGTCAATTAGGCTTACTATAATTATTAATATTTGCCAAATGCCAGAATAATGAGAGAGAGAGAGAATGTTTTAAGGCATTTGTATTACTTACTGCAAAGTCAAAAGTTTACATACATTTCAGTAGTATTTGGTACCATTGCCCTTACACTGAATGACTTGGGTCAAACGTTTGGGATATCCTTCCACAAGCTTCTCACAATAGTTGGTCTGAATTTGACCCCATTCCTCCTGATGGTTTATTCTGATTTCATGTCAAATATTGAGAAACATATGCATATGTGTCTTTTTATATAGTGTATGTAAACTTCTGGTTTCAACTGTACATGCATTAAAATAGTTTTTTTTCTAAAACAGCCTCTACACTAAGAATGGATATATTAAAGTGTGGGATATTAACTATACAAATGATACAAAACCAACTAATGAATAAAACCAAGAGGTATACAGAAAAAATAATATTATTCAAACTAGTTAAGAAAAAAAGTGACTATCAAGTGCACGAGACAAAAATATGAAAAAAAAGTAGAACAGAAAAAGAATCAGCAGATATCAAGTACCACCACACTAGTCTTAAAATATTTAAGTAAAAGGTAAAAGGCCAAAGAGTAACCTGTTACTCCACCAAACAGAACCATTGGGGGTTTCGCCAGCAGCTTTGTCAGGGATTTATAAAACATTCATCTATATAAACGTGTGAGAGACATAAGACACTAAGCGCTCAAAAAATGGGAATAGGATTAGTTGGATGCTGCTGATAGGTAAAACGGGTCCTGTGTGGTAATAAATACCTGGATAATTGAATATTATTGAGCTAGACAGCTAAGGAGGGGGATATAAGGAGAGCATAGACTTATGACCTTGAAAAATGAACAAAAAAGCAATAGTGCTACTTAGGGTGAGGTAAATGACTGTATTAATGTATATTGGTAACAATAAACACCTGTAAAGATAGAGCAATAAAATGTGCATTAGGTAAGCAATGCTACTAATAGTCCCCCAAAAATTAGATATGATCCCTGGATGCTGGAGAGTGGCAGACTTAGTCGTCCAAAATGGAAACCCCGCTTTAAATAATAAATAAGTTGAATTCTCATCATCCTAGAGAGGATAGGAGTGTGTCGGCGTCTTCAGCGCTTTTGTGAGCGTTATTGTCCAAGCGGTGCAACGTGATGCTGAAAGGCTTGCTTGAGAGTAATGGAACCAGAGCTCTCCGGTCGGTAGAAGGAGTCAGCGGCATGTGACATCAGTTAAGTATAGAGTTCTACGGTGTCTGGGTGTGAAGCTGGCGAATGTTGTCAGAGACTTAGGCTACTTTCACACTAGCGTTAACTGCAAACCGTCACAAAAACGTCTTTTTCCTGAAAAAACGGATGCGTCAAAAAACTGCAAAACGTATGCAACGCATACAGCATTTCGACGGATCCGTCGCAAATCCAATAAATGGTTCCGTTGAAATGCTGGATGCGTTGCATACGTTTTTACCATCCATTGCATCCGTTTTTAGGACGGATCCGTTTTTAAAATGGGAGGCACCAAAATTTGATTGGCTACTGGAAACTAAGGAAATCTATATACTGACTGTATTTACAGCACATCTTTGAGGGTTTTAGTTTAGTGGCAAGGATGGATGGTGTAATTGGGAGGATTTCGAGTTTGGTTACTGAAGTTATATTTGAGACGAATCGCTTGGATATCATAGTGCGGGAGAAGGAGGCGGCAGCAGAAAGACGGAGGATGCAACGGAGAAGGCGACGATTCTGGATACATCCAATCAATGAGCTGCGGATGACCAGGGGTGTCCAGTCCACTCTCTATCTGGAGTTGCGGTGCAACCCACAGAAATTCTACAATTATGTACGGATGAGAATGGAACATTTCGATTATTTGGTTGGAAAACTAGAGGAGGTCATCCAAAGGCAGGACACAAGGATGAGGCTTGCCATCACACCGGCTGAGCGGCTCCTGGTGACACTGCGGTAAGCATCTTTTTTTTTATGTGATTGCTCATATTGAATGTTATTACATGCTGCAGAGAAAACTGCGCTGACACATTGCGCCGCATTTTCTGCATCATGTAATTTTATGGTTTGTTTGAGGCCATTACACTGGTTTTTTTATTCTTGTGTCATTGCTCATATTGAATGTTATTACATGCTGCAGAAAAAACTGCGCTGACACATTGCGCCGCATTTTCTGCATCATGTAATTTTATGGTTTGTTTGAGGTCATTCCACTGGTTTTTTTTTTGGTTGATGGTCTGTGCAATTTTTTTTTTTAACATTTTTTTTTTCTTTTTTTTTCTGCAGCTTCCTAGCTACGGGTGAGTCTCTGACTTCACTCCATTTCCAATTCCGGCTGGGGATTTCCACTATTGGCGGAATTGTGAAGGACACATGTCGTGCGATTTGGGACACTTTACAGCCGGAGTATATCCCACAACCAACAATGGAAATCTGGTTGAGAAGTTCCGAACAATTTGAGAGAAATTGCAATTTCCCAAATTGTGTTGGTGCCGTGGACGGCAAACACATAAGGATTGCTAAACCGGCAGGAACAGGATCAGAGTACTATAACTATAAAAAATACTTCTCCATTGTACTCATGGCTATTGCTGACGCCAACTGCCGATTCCTTGCTGCGGACATAGGAGCGTATGGCCGGTCCAACGACTCACAAGTGTTTAAAAACTCTCCGATGGGTCGCTGCCTGTATGGAGATACATACAATGTCCCGCCAGCAAGACCGCTCCCAGGAACAAGTGAACCAGCCATGCCATATGTGTGTGTAGGTGATGAAGCCTTTCAACTGTCGCCGCACCTACTGAAACCATACAGCAGCCGTGAATTACACCGTACCAAGCGGGTATTTAATTACCGTCTTACTAGAGCAAGAAGAGTGGTAGAGTGCTCTTTCGGTATATTGACGGCAAAGTGGAGAGTTCTGCTGACTGCAAGAAAACTGGAAACAAAAACTGTAGACGATGTTGTGAAGGCATGTGTGGTGCTCCATAATTTTGTTATTTCAAAGGAGCCCGTTACCTTGGATGAAGAACAATTGGAGACATCCTTGTGGGATTACCGCAGTGCCTCTGTTCGCTCCACCAGTTCTGTTACTATGATGAGGGACCAGTTTGCGGATTATTTTTTGTCACCTGTTGGGTGGATTCCATGGCAAGATATGATTGTGTGACATGTTTTTCTTGGCGTTTGGTGTTTGTCAAAATTTTGTTTGTAGCAACCAAAAAAAAAAAAAAAAAAAAACACAAAGTGTGGTTTGCTTGCTAATATAAATCCATTTTGTTATACCTTGAAAACGTCTGGTGTTTCTTTTCACTTAAAGGGACACTGTCACCTGGATTTGGAGGGAACAATCTTCAGCCATGGAGGCGGGGTTTGGGGGTTTTTGATTCACCCTTTCCTTACCCGCTGGCTGCATGCTGGCTGCAATATTGGATTGAAGTTCATTCTCTGTCCTCTGTAGTACACGCCTGCACAAGGTGCAATCTTGCCTTGCGCAGGTGTGTACTATGGAGGACAGAGAATGAACTTCAATCCAATATTGCAGCCAGCATGCAGCCAGCGGGTAAGGAAAGGGTGAATCAAAAACCCCCAAACCCCGCCTCCATGGCTGAAGATTGTTCCCTCCAAATCCAGGTGACAGTGTCCCTTTAACCTTTAATATTTACCTTAATGAATCAACACACACACAGTAGATTGTAAACCAGAAATATTTTTATTTCAAAAAAATAATTTTTTTTTGGTAATTTTCCAAAAGAATTTTGTTTTTGGTAATTTTCAATAACATTTTTTTTTTTTTGGCAAAAAAGAATTTTTGAGTAACAAGGAAATTACAGTTTCACAGGTCTTGGTAGTGTCGGGTGGAGTAACTATGGGAGGAGGGGCTGGAAGGTTGGACCACGTCGGTAGGTGGGATTGGGGAAACCCTACCTGTTTGGTCTGCAGTGGAAGGGGGGTGAAAAGAATGAGGCTGACCAGAGGGGGGTTGTGTTGGGGTAGGTGGAAAACTTCCTGGGGAAGGAAAGCTGGGCAAAGACGAAGAAAACACGGGTGAATACATTTGGGTTGTGGGCCGGGTTGGGTATTGGTACTGATGTGGATATTGGGACTGATGTGGATATTGGGACTGGCGGTGATATTGTGGGGCATGGTGTTGAAATTGGGACTGGGATGTTTGGGGAGGTGTGGGGGTAGATTGTGGTTCATTGATGACCTTCAGAAGAGCGTTATGGCAGCTATTCATTACCCGCATCTGCTGATCAAAAGAAAGCTTTTCCATGCTCCTGAGCATGGACTGAAAAAAAAGATTTGCTGGAGCTTGACTTACATCTAAATGCAGCCTATCCAAGCGACTGCTGATTTCATGGTGGTTTTCACTCATGCGCGATTGCACCATGCTGAAACCAGCAGTCACTTGTTCTCCCAAAATTTTAAATGAATTTTGGAAGCCTGCATTTAGATGCAAGAACTCAGGAGCATAGCTCCTTTCCTGACCCCTCTGACGCTGCCGCCACGAACCTAATGGTGGTGTAGAGGTGGCAGGGTCCGAGGGGTGGGGTAAAGGGAACGCTATCTGTTGACCATCAGATGCGAATAAGGAAGGCTGCGCTCCACTGGTAGAGGTGGATGAAGTGGAGGGGACAGAGGGGTGAGAGGTGTGGGGCCTACCGACGTGGTCCCCGGTGGCGGACTCAGGAGGGATCGCTTCAGAGGGCGCAGAGGTAGATGCAGGCGCACGGTGGCTGGAGAAGGTGCTGTGAAAGAAAAAAAAAAATTAATATATTGATATGAAAAAGCCCGGACTGAAAGAAAAGTTTTGTGATTAGACAGGTTCTTACTGTGATGTTGAATACTTACACTCTACTCAGCATGGTTTCCCTTAGGAAGGTGAGGTTAGGGGCATATCTATACCTCCTCTTCTTCCTTCCTGCTGAGCCACTCCGGGCCTGCATCTCCTCGTTAAATTCTCTTTTAAAACGATCCCTCAGTGACCGCCACCGCTTCCTAACCTTGCCACCTGTGAAGACAGGAATGAAGAAAAAAAAAAAAAAGGTAAATACAATACATTACATTCAGCTCTAAACATCACTGAAAAGTGAATACTTACATAGTTTGCTCTGCTGCTGTAGAAGAAGGTCCTCCCACCTCGGAAAGATGTTCCGGCATACTTCCAACCAGAGCCGACGGGTGACACTGGTATCAGCATGCCTGCGGTCAGCCATGTTCCACAGCGACTCCCGCTCTCGGACCTCCTCGATGAGGGCTTCAATCTCTATGTCAGAGTCTTCTGCGGGAGCACGCTGTGAAGCCTGTGAGAAAAAAAAAATATAAGAAAAAAATAAAAATTAGTACACTGAAAAAAAAAATGACCAATCGACCCCCCCCCCCCACCCCAATAAAGCAACTTACTGATGGCCGACCGCGGCGATGAGTCCGCCGACTCTGGGAGTGCCTGGGAGAACCTTCATGGTGTGCAGCAGCAGCAGCAGCAGGAGACTGAAATAAAGGATAAAAAAAAATTAGTTTGAATGTATGTATATGTTTTCTTGGTTCCGTTGTATTTGAAAATCTGTTTCATGTATGGTGCTGGTGTATGGTGTGAAGCAAGTGATTCACTACTACTTATACTTGGTTCCTCCTCCACTTGTATATCTCCACCCGTCTCGGTCCCTTCTGACAGCTCCTCATCGGATTCTGTTTCCTGTGTAAACATAATAAATGCATGTAGTGAATAAAATTTATGAAAATTAAAAAAATAAATAAATTAAAAAAAAATTTGGGTTATTTACTTACCAATACACGCTGTTGCTGTGGAGGAGGGCTGCCAGAAGAGGACATTGTGTTCCGGTAACCTGTGGACCTGGTGGCTGTGGACCTGGTGCCTGTGAACCTGGTGGCTGTGGACCTGGTGGCTGTGGACCTGGTGGGTCTGTAAGTTAAAAGACACTTGCAATCTGCTCTACACATTGAAGTAGCAGATTTGGGGTCTTCAAAACTTACTTTCAATAATTTGACGATGCGGTCCTGGTGGCTGTGGTCTGGTGGCTTTGTCCTGGTGCCTGTGGACCTGGTGGCTGTGGACCTGGTGGGTCTGTAAGTTAAAAGACACTTGCAATCTGCTCTACACATTGAAGTAGCAGATTTGGGGTCTTCAACACTTACTTTCAATAATTTGACGATGCGGTCCTGGTGGCTGTGGTCTGGTGGCTTTGTCCTGGTGCCTGTGGACCTGGTGGCTGTGGACCTAGTGGTCTGTAAGTTAAAAACACTTGTAATCTGCTCTACACATTGAAGTAGCAGATTTGGGGTCTTCAACACTTACTTTCAATAATTTGACGATGCGGTCCTGGTGGCTGTGGTCTGGTGGCTTTGTCCTGGTGCCTGTGGACCTGGTGGCTGTTGACCTGGTGGTCTGTAAGTTAAAAAACACTTGCAATCTGCTCTACACATTAAAGTAGCAGATTTGGGGTCTTCAAAACTTACTTTCAATAATTTGACGATGCGGTCCTGGTGGCTGTGGTCCTGGTGGCTTTGTCCTGGTGCCTGTGGTCCTGGTGGCTTTGTCCTGGTGCCTGTGGACCTGGTGGCTGTGGACCTGGTGCCTGTGGTCCCTACTCTATCTGCAATATAATAAGTATAATGGATTTATAGTTAGACCACCCCAGAACTAGGTAATGTTCAGCAATAAACACCCTGTTAAATTGTGTAAAATAGGTGAACACCCAAACCCAAAAACAGGTGCACGTTATACCATTCTTTTCCATGTCCCCAAAAAAAAAAATGTAAAAATGTGAGACACCTTTAAAAATATTTTTAAGTTTAACTAAAAAAAAAAAAAATTACCTCCCCCAAAAAACCTTTTAAAGGATAACCTTTAGTAAAAAATGAACCCTCAACCAACTCTGTATTGCATGTGTAACCATTGGTACATACACCTGTTTTAAATTTACCTTGATGAAATTATACTACGGACAATTTGTTAATAAACATTTTATTAATAATTTTTTTTTTTTTAAATCACAATGGAGCAGAAATGCTCTTTATTTTAAATACACGTACATCAACTGCGAATGGTTTCAACAGTAAATTAATAAAATTAAAACTTTTTTTTTAAAAAAAGCACTCACACATTGTAACCAAAAGCTGCAGACCACTAGGCTTTGCAATAATACATCCAATAAAAAAACCCACAAGCTGCACAAAC
Organism: Ranitomeya imitator; assembly: GCF_032444005.1. NCBI lineage: Eukaryota > Metazoa > Chordata > Amphibia > Anura > Dendrobatidae > Ranitomeya > Ranitomeya imitator. The sequence goes on along the minus strand of NC_091283.1, from coordinate 111,710,665 downwards.
CACTATACTAAAGGTACCGTCACACTGAACGATATCGCTAGCGATCCGTGACATTGCAGCGTCCTGGCTAGCGATATAATTCAGTTTGACACACAGCAGCGATCAGAATCCTGCTGTGATGTCGTTGGTCACTGCAGAAAGTCCAGCACTTTATTTCGTCACTGGACTTCCTGCAGACATCGCTGAATCGCCGTGTGTGACGCCAATTCAGCGATGTGTTCGCTGGTAACTAGGGTAAACATCGGGTTACTAAGCGCAGGGCCACGCTTAGTAACCCGATGTTTACCCTGGTTACCAGTGTAAAAGAAAAAAAAAAAAAACCTTCATGCTTACCTTCCGCTGTCTGTCCTCGGCGCTGTGCTTTCCTGCACTCACTGTGAGCACAGCGGCCGGAAAGCAGAGCGTTGACTTCACCGCTCTGCTTTCCTACCACTGTGCTCACAGCCAAAGCAGAGAAGCAGAGCGCTGGGGACAGACAGCGGAAGGTAAGTATGAAGCGTTTTGTTTTTTTTACATTTAGGATGGTAACCAGGGTAAACATTGGGTTACTAAGCGCGGCCCTGCGCTTAGTAACCCGATGTTTACCCTGGTTACCCGGGGACTTCGGGATCGTTGGTCGCTGGAGAGCGTTCTGTGTGACAGCTCTCCAGCGACCAAACAGCGACGCTGCAGCGATCCGGATCGTTGTCGGTACCGCTGCAGCATCACTCAGTGTGACGGTACCTTTAGTAAATACATCAAAAATCAACATTAACCAATATGGCATTGACAAATGCACATGCAACCAACAAGACGCACACAAACATACCTGCAAGCAGAGTCATAACGCAAGCATAACACATGAACAGGCGTAATATTGACGAAGGCATAATAAGGTGCAGGCACGTGAACACATACATACAAAAGCACACAGCAGTACAAAAATACACACACACACACACGGCCATCAGTCCTCCGGCTGGAGCTTGATGTCTTCACAGTGGCAGGCCTCGAGGTGGATCTGGACTGTAGCAGGGCACTGGCTGTTGCAGGACGACGGCAGGCCTCAGGTTGGATTCAGGTTTTAAAAGCTCTTGTTGTAGTCAGTACGGCATACACAAATGCGCACACACACACACAAAAATGGCAATATACTCACACTGTTGGAGTGTGTCTGGTCCTTGCTGCCAGGCTGGGGTCTTGGTGTCCGGCTGGGGTCTTGCTGCCAGGCTGGGGTCTTGGTGTCCAGCTGGGGTCGTGCTGCCAGGCTGGGCTCTTGGTGTCCGGCTGGGCTCTTGGTGTCCAGGCTGGGCTCTTGGTTTCTGGCTGGGCTCTTGGTGTCCGGCAGGCTGGAGGCTTCTTCTTGTCTCTGGGTCTTGCTGGCATATGTGGGGGTTGAAGGCCCAGACCAGGTTTATATAGATTTGGGGATGTCTGGCCATTTAGATAAAAAATTCTGTTTCTGAGCATGCTCAATAGAAAAAAACGTATTGCAGCGCTGCATTGCGTCGTACGACGTGTCTCGACGCATCCGTCGCTCATAGACTTTCATTCTAGCAAAAGACGCATGCCGACGGATGCGCCGAGACACGTTTTATTGTCGGAGCCAAAAAGCGTTACAATCTACGTTTTTCCAGACGACGTGTCGCCTCTTTTCGACGCATCCGTCGAAAGACGTATACCGACGAATGCCAATTCGTCGCAAAGCGTCGCCAATACAAGTCTATGGGGAAAAAACGCATGCAGCAAAATATTTTGCTGCATGCGTTTTTTCTGCAAAACGACGCATTTTAACGTATTGCAGTTAACGCTAGTGTGAAAGTAGCCTTAGAGTATGTGCACACGCTGCGGATTTTGCTGCGGATCCGCAGCGGATTGGCCACTGCGGATTTGCAACAGTTTTCCATGAGTTTACAGTACCATGCAAACCTATAGAAAACAAAATGTGCAGTGCCCATGCTGCGGAAAAAACTGCGCTGAAACGTAGCATTGTTTATTCTGCAGCATGTAAATTTTTTGTGCGGATTCCGCAGCGGTTTACACCTGCTCCATAATAGGAATCTGCAGGTGTAAAACCGCAGGTGAAATCCGCACAAAATCCACAAAAAATAGCGGTAAATACAGGGTAATTCTGCAGGAAATCCATAGTGCGTATTACCTGCGGTTTTATCAAATCTGTCCGGAAAAATCAGCACCACTTTCCGCAATGTGTGCACGTGGCCTTAGACTCTATCCTGGAGAGCATGGGGCCTGTGGCAGAGGCTTACAATAACTGGGAACGGTTCACATCTCACAACCAGGATTTTGTTGTGGAGTCTAGGACCTCTGATGTGGAATTAGTCAGAGATTGTACGGGATGAACCCCGGAAGCAGCAGGCACCACCAGTGTCACAAACTTGGTATGTAGTCTACCTAACTGACGTCACACACTGCTATTAAATTAAAGAGGGGTTTCCATTCTGGACAGCTAAGTCCGCCACTCTCCAGCATCCAGGGATCATTGACTATTTTTGGGGGACTATAAGTAGCATTGCTTACATAATGCACATTTTATTACCCTATCTGTACAGGTGTTTATTGTTACCAATGTACATTAATACAATCATCTATATCACTCTAAGTGGCACAATTGCCTTCTTGTTCATATTTCAAAGTCTTAAGCAAACCTTTTATTCATAGTAACATAGTAACATAGTTAGTAAGGCCGAAAAAAGACATTTGTCCATCCAGTTCAGCCTATATTCCATCATAATAAATCCCCAGATCTACGTCCTTTTACAGAACCTAATTGTATGATACAATATTGTTCTGCTCCAGAAAGACATCCAGGCCTCTCTTGAACCCCTCGACTGAGTTCGCCATCACCACCTCCTCAGGCAAGCAATTCCAGATTCTCACTGCCCTAACAGTAAAGAATCCTCTTCTATGTTGATGGAAAAACCTTCTCTCCTCCAGACGCAAAGAATGCCCCCTTGTGCCCGTCACCTTCCTTGGTATAAAAAGATCCTCAGCGAGATATTTGTATTGTCCCCTTATATACTTATACATGGTTATTAGATCGCCCCTCAGTCGTCTTTTTTCTAGACTAAATAATCCTAATTTCGCTAATCTATCTGGGTATTGTAGTTCTCCAATCCCCTTTATTAATTTTGTTGCCCTCCTTTGTACTCTCTCTAGTTCCATTATATCCTTCCTGAGCACCGGTGCCCAAAACTGGACACAGTACTCCATGTGCGGTCTAACTAGGGATTTGTACAGAGGCAGTATAATGCTCTCATCATGTGTATCCAGACCTCTTTTAATGCACCCCATGATCCTGTTTGCCTTGGCAGCTGCTGCCTGGCACTGGCTGCTCCAGGTAAGTTTATCATTAACTAGGATCCCCAAGTCCTTCTCCTTGTCAGATTTACCCAGTGGTTTCCCATTCAGTGTGTAATGGTGATATTGATTCCTTCTTCCCATGTGTATAACCTTACATTTATCATTGTTAAACCTCATCTGCCACCTTTCAGCCCAAGTTTCCAACTTATCCAGATCCATCTGTAGCAGTATACTATCTTCTCTTGTATTAACTGCTTTACATAGTTTTGTATCATCTGCAAATATCGATATTTTACTGTGTAAACCTTCTACCAGATCATTAATGAATATGCTGAAGAGAACAGGTCCCAATACTGACCCCTGCGGTACCCCACTGGTCACAGCGACCCAGTTAGAGACTATACCATTTATAACCACCCTCTGCTTTCTATCACTAAGCCAGTTAGTAACCCATTTACACACATTTTCCCCCAGACCAAGCATTCTCATTTTGTGTACCAACCTCTTGTGCGGCACAGTATCAAACGCTTTGGAAAAATCGAGATATACCACGTCCAATGACTCACCGTGGTCCAGCCTATGGCTTACCTCTTCATAAAAACTGATTAGATTGGTTTGACAGGAACGATTTCTCATAAACCCATGCTGATATGGAGTTAAACATCCCTCAGAAACCCTTCAAATATTTTACCAACAATAGAGGTTAGAGTTACTGGCCTATAATTTCCAGGTTCACTTTTAGAGCCCTTTTTGAATATTGGCACCACATTTGCTATGCGCCAGTCCTGCGGAACAGACCCTGTCGCTATAGAGTCCCTAAAAATAAGAAATAATGGTTTATCTATTACATTACTTAGTTCTCTTAGTACTCGTGGGTGTATGCCATCTGGACCCGGAGATTTATCTATTTTAATCTTATTTAGCCAGTTTCGCACCTATTCTTGGGTTAGATTGGTGACCCTTAATATAGGGTTTTCATTGTTTCTTGGGATTTCACCTAGCATTTCATTTTCCACCATGAATACCGTGGAGAAGAAGGTGTTTAATATGTTAGACCATATAATGAGAAGAAAAATGATGCAGCACTCACCCTTGCGCTTCTTCCAAGTGTGCTCTTTATTCAGCAAAACATACTATGCATAGTATGAACCGGCATACGCAGTGATCTGTGAGGGAGCGGGAGTGAGGAGAGACCGGACTCTCCTCACTCCCGCTCCCTCACAGATCACTGCGTATGCCGGTTCATACTATGCATAGTATGTTTTGCTGAATAAAGAGCACACTTGGAAGAAGCGCAAGGGTGAGTGCTGCATCATTTTTCTTCTCATTATATGGTCTTGTACAAAACTCTGACGATTGCATAGCACCACCCGCAGCTCACAGTAAGGGAGACCTCATCTGTCCTTCTGAAACAGATCGTTTAAGCGAATCTCCAATTGCGCTATAGTGAAGCTCTGTGCCGATCATCTTTCTGTTTCTTGGTATAACGAAGTTTAATATGTTAGCTTTTTCCTCGTCATCTACAACCATTCTTTCCTCACTATTTTTTAAGGGGCCTACATTTTCAGTTTTTATTCTTTTACTATTGATATAGTTGAAGAACAGTTTGGGATTAGTTTTACTCTCCTTAGCAATGTGCTTCTCTGTTTCCTTTTTGGCAGCTTTAATTAGTTTTTTAGATAAAGTATTTTTCTCCCTATAGTTTTTTAGAGCTTCAATGGTGCCATCCTGCTTTAGTAGTGCAAATGCTTTCTTTTTACTGTTAATTGCCTGTCTTACTTCTTTGTTTAGCCACATTGGGTTTTTCCTATTTCTAGTCCTTTTATTCCCACAAGGTATAAACCGCTTACACTGCCTATTTAGGATGTTCTTAAACATTTCCCATTTATTATCTGTATTCTTATTTCTGAGGATATTGTCCCAGTCTACCAGATTAAGGGCATCTCTAAGCTGGTCAAACTTTGCCTTCCTAAAGTTCAGTGTTTTTGTGACTCCCTGACAAGTCCCCCTAGTGAAAGACAGGTGAAACTGTACAATATTGTGGTCGCTATTTCCTAGATGCCCGACCACCTGCAGATTTGTTATTCTGTCAGGTCTATTAGATAGTATTAGGTCTAAAAGTGCTGCTCCTCTTGTTGGATTCTGCACCAATTGTGAAAGATAATTTTTCTTGGTTATTAGCAGAAACCTGTTGCCTTTATGGGTTTCACAGGTTTCTGTTTCCCAGTTAATATCCGGGTAGTTAAAGTCCCCCATAACCAGGACCTCATTATGGGTTGCAGCTTCATCTATCTGCTTTAGAAGTAGACTTTCCATGGTTTCTGTTATATTTGGGGGTTTGTAACAGACCCCAATGAGAATTTTGTTACCATTTTTCCCTCCATTAATTTCGACCCATATGGACTCGACATCCTCATTTCCTTCGCTAATATCCTCCCTTAAAGTGGACTTTAGACAAGACTTTACATAGAGACAAACCTCTCCTCCTCTCCGATTTTTACGATCCTTTCTAAACAGACTGTAACCCTGTAAGTTAACTGCCCAGTCATAGCTTTCATCTAACCATGTCTCGGTTATTCCCACTATGTCAAAGTTACCTGTAGATATTTCTGCTTCTAGGTCTTCCATCTTGTTTGTCAGGCTTCTGGCGTTTGCGAGCATGCAGTTTAGAGGATTTTGTTTTGTTCCAATCTCCTCGCTGTGGATTGTTTTAGAAATGTTCTTACCTCCCTTCTGAGTATGTTTTCCTGGGTCTTCTTTGTTCAAGTCTAATGTTTTTCTTCCCGTCCCCTCTTCTTCTAGTTTAACGCCCTCCTGATGAGTGTAGCGAGTCTTCTGGCGAATGTGTGTTTCCCAGGTTTGTTGAGGTGTAGTCCGTCTCTGGCGAGGAGTCCATCGTACAAGTAATTCACACCGTGGTCCAGGAATCCGAATCCTTGTTGTCTGCACCATCGTCTTAGCCAGTTGTTTGCATCAAGGATCCTGTTCCATCTCCTGGTGCCATGCCCGTCTACTGGAAGGATAGAAGAAAAAACTACCTGTGCATCCAGTTCCTTTACTTTCTTCCCCAACTCTTCAAAGTCCTTGCAGATTGTCGGTAGGTCCTTCCTTGCCGTGTCATTGGTGCCAACATGTATAAGAAGAAATGGGTGGACGTCCTTGGAGCTGAAGAGCTTTGGTATCCTATCGGTCACATCCTTGATCATCGCACCTGGAAGGCAGCATACTTCTCTTGCAGTTATGTCCGGTCTGCAGATGGCTGCTTCTGTGCCTCTCAGTAGTGAGTCTCCCACCACCACCACTCTTCGTTGCTTCTTGGCTGTACTTTTTGCTGTCACTTGTTGCTGTGTGCCCTTTTCTTTTTTGCTTGCTGGTATTGCTTCATCCTTAGGTGTGCCATCTTCATCCTCTACAAAGATTTGATATCGGTTCTTCAGTTGTGTGGTTGGTGATTTCTCCATGGTCTTCTTGCTTCTTTTGGTCACATGCTTCCACTCATCTGCTTTTGGAGGTTCTCTGACACTTTTTTCACCTTCTGTGACCAGTAGAGATGCTTCTGTTCTGTCTAGAAAGTCTTCATTCTCTTTGATGAGTTTCAAAGTTGCTATTCTTTCTTCCAGACCCCGCACCTTTTCTTCTAAAAGGGCCACTAGTCTACACTTCTGACAGGTGAAATTTGATTCTTCTTCTGGTCGATCTGTGAACATGTAGCACATGCTGCAGCTCACCATGTAGGTTGTCACATCTGCCATGTTGCTCCTAGATCCTGCTGACTTGCTGTGTGTTTTACTTCTTGTGTAATCTACTCAGCCAAGCTCTCTTGCAATAATGTCCTACAGGCAAAAATTACGGTGCGCGGTTTGGTGATGCTTTCCAAGCAGCTGGTCCCGGCTAATATGCTAATATTTTATTACTAGATGGTAGCTCGATTCTAATGAATTGGGTATTCTAGAAAATGTATGTAGTTTATTTATAAAGATTTTAGAATAATACATTGAATACACAGGATTCGCCTGTTGCTGATTGTTCGCAGCTGGCCACGTAGTATATAGCACAGCGACGTAGTATATAAAAGCCCACGTAGTAAATAGCACAGCCACGTAGTATATTGCACAGCCACGTAGTATATTGCACAACCACGTAGTATACAGCAGGGGTGTCAAACTGCATTCCTCGAGGGCCGCAAACCATGCGTGTTTTCCAGATTTCCTTAGCATTGCACAAGGTGCTGTAATCATGAGGTGTGTAGGTGATTAAATTATCACCTGCGCAGTACAAGGAAATCCTGAAAACATGACCTGTTTGCAGCCCTTGAGGAATGCAGTTTGACACCCCTGGTATACAGCACAGCCACCTAGCATATAGCACAGCCCATGGAGTATATAGCACAGCCCATGGAGTATATAGCACAGCCATGTAGTATATAACACAGCCCATGGAGTATATAGCACAGCCACATAGTATATAGCACAGCCCACGGAGTGTATAACAGCCCACGTAGCATATAACATAGCTCACGTAGTATATAACAGCTCACATAGTATATAACAGCCCACGCACGCAGTACATAACACAGCCCACGCAGTGTATAACACAGGCCACATAGCGTATAACACAGGCCACATAGTGTATAACACAGGCCACGTAGTGTATAGCACAGCCCACGTAGTGTATAGCACAGCAACGTAGTACATTGCACAGCCACGTAGTGTATTGCACAGCCCACGTAGTATATTGCACAGCCCACGTAGTATATTGCACAGCCCATGCAGTATATTGCACAGCCCACGTAGTATATTGAACAGCCCACATTGTATATTGCACAGCCCACGTAGTATATTGCACACCCCACGTAGTATATAGCAATGTGGGCATCATATCCCTGTCAGAATTAAAATAAAAAATAGTTATATACTCACCTTCCATTGGCCCCCAGATCCAGGCGAAGCATTTACTGATGCTCCTCGCGTGCTCCGGTCTCAAGAGTGCATTGCGGTCTTACAAGATGATGACGTAGCGGTCTCGCGAGACCGCAATGTCATCATCTCGCAAGATTGCAATGCATGGAGTGGTCACCGGAGCGTCGCGAGTAGCGGGAAAGGCCTGTTCTGGATCTGGGGGGCCGACGGACGGTGAGTATATAACTATTTTTTATTTTTTTTAATTATTTTTAACATTAGATCTTTTTACTATTGGTGCTGCATAGGAAGCATCAATAGTAAAAAGTTGGTCACACATGGTAATAGCAGCTTTAACAGATTGCGTTACACCGCGGCATAACACGGTCCGTTATCGCTGCCATTAACCCTGTGTGAGCGCTGTAATCAGTAATTATGTTTCTGTGTTTATTTTTTCCTGTCCAGTGGCCAGTGTGAATGTGCGCTTACATGATGCATGCACACCAATTTATATCCCAGTTCATACCTTTGGGGTTTTTTACCCATTGAGGTAAGCACAGCTTTTTACTTCTTGTCGACACAGTGGCTGCTGCTTAACTCCTTAACGTCCAATGATGGACACAGTCCGTCATTGGACGCCTCCCCCCGTTTGGCGCGGGCTCCGGCGGTGAGCCCGCACCTTTTCTGGGACATGACAGCTGATCTAATCTGATCAGCTGACATGTGCCCAGAACAGCTGTGGGTGAAATTCACCCTCTGCTGTTAACATATTAAATGCCTCTGTCAAACTCTGACAGCGGCATTTAACATGGAAGCGCAGGAAGCGCGTCCTTTCCTCCCCCCCATCTGCACCCGTGTCACATGACCGTGGGTCACTGACGGTTTGGCATGACAACTCGGGGTCAGGAGAAGACCCCTGTGGTTGTCATTGCTGAATTGCTTCAGCCCTGTTCTATGTATCAGAGGCGATCAGACAAGGGCAGCTTCTAGTCTCCCATAGAGGCTATTTAGGCTATGTGCACACGTAGAATGGTCCTCTGCGGATTTTTGTACAGCAGATTTGATAAATCCGCAGGGCAAAAACACAGTGTTTACCGTGGTTTATGTGTGGATTCCACTGCAGTTTTACACCTGCGGTTTTATATTATGGAGCAGGTGTAAAACCGCTGTGGAATCCGCACAAAGAATTGACATGCTGCAGAATGTAAACCGCTGCATTTCCACGCATTTTTTTCTGCAGCATGGGCACAGCGTTTTCGGTTTCCCATAGGTTTACATTGTACTGTAACTCATGGGAAACTGCTGCGGACCCACAGCTGCAAATCCGCTGCAGATCTGCAGCAATTTCCGCAACGTGTGCACAAAGCCTAAAGCATGCAAAAAGCAAAAATTAAAAAAATATAAAAGTTCAAGTCACCCCCTTTTGCCCCATTCAAAACAAAACAATTACAAAAAATCAAATATACACATATTTGGTATTGCCGCATTCAGAATCGCCTGATCTATCAATAAAATAAAAAATGATCAAAACGGTAAACTGCGTAGTGAGAAAAAAAATTTGAAACGCCAGAATTACGTTTTTTTGGTCACTACAACATTACAATAAAATGCAATAACGGGCGATCAAAATAAGGTATCTGCACCAAAATAGTATAATTAAAAACGTCAGCTTGGCGCGCAAAAAATAAGCCTTCACTTGGCCCCAGATCCTGAAAAATGGAGACGCTACTGGTCTTGGAAAATGGCAACTTCTTTTTTTTACAATATTTGGAATTTTTTTACACCACTTAGACAGAAAAGAACCTAGACATGTTTGGTGTCTATGAACTCATAATGACCTGGAGAATCATAATAGCAGGTCAATTTTACCATTTTGTGAACCTAGCAAAAAAGCCAAACAAAAAACAAGTGTGGGATTGCACTTTTTTTGCAATTTCACCTCACTTGGAATTTTTTTCTGTTACGCAACATTGTAAAACCAATGGTGTATTTCAAAAGTAGAACTTGTTCCGCAAAAAAAAAGCTCTCACATAGCCATCTTGACCAAAAAATAAAAAAGTAATGGCTCTGGGAAGAAGGAGAGCAAAAAATGAAAATGCAAAACCAAAAATACCTCTGGTCGTTAAGGGGTTAATAATCCCACCTGCAGAGCCCCTACAGTAGTCCATTTTTTTCTACCTGACTAGGAATAATTAAGACGCTTCAGTGGATATCAAAGTGCACGGTATCAATACTTGCAGTACTGTGCTGGCTTTGCTTCATCATCAATCACAGGGAAAATAAATGACAAAAAGCTGATGTATTATCCTCTTCCTCCAGGAAAATGTGTAGTTTGTTTATTTTACTCGCTAGCATACATATAAAACAGCATATAAAAAGTCCACTGCTTGTGGTGATCACAGTCCTAACAGCTGACTACTTGATCAAGACAAGGAGCGGACTTTTACATGCTGTTTCTCTAGCTGAGCCTGTGTCTACATACCCATGGAGATGTACACTCTGCACCCCATCTTGACTGAAAAAAACAGAAATGTAGTAATTTTTGCAAATTTAATAAGGTCATAATTATTCAGACCCTTTGCTCAGACACTCATATTGAAGTGACATGCTGTCCATTTCCTTGTGATCCTCCTTGAGATGGTTCTACTCCTTCATTGGAGTCCAGCTGTGTTTAACTAAACTGATAGGACTTGATTTGGAAAGGTTCACACATGTCTATATAAGACCTCACAGCTCACAGTACATGTCAGACCAAATGAGAATCATGAGGTCAAAGGAACTGCCCAAAGAGCTCAGAAACAGAATTGTGGCAAAGCACAGATCTGGCCAAGGTTATAACAGAATTTCTGCAGTACTAAGGTCACTAAGAGCACAGTGGCCTCCATAATCCTTAAATGGAAGAAGTTTGGAACCACCAGACGTCTTTCTTGACCTGGCCGTCCAGCCAAACTGAGCATTCATTGGAGAAGGGCCTTGAAGAGAGAGGTAGAGAAGAACCCCAAGATCACTGTGGCTGAGCTCCAGAGATTCAGTAGGGAGATGGGAGAAAGTTCCATAAAGTCAGCTATCACTGCAGCCCTCCACCAGTTGGGCCTTTTTGGCCGAGTGGCCAGACGGAAGCCTCTCCTCATAGACATATGAAAGTCTGCATAGAGTTTGCTAAAGAACACATGAAGGACTCCCAGACTATGAGAAATAAGATTTTCTGCTCTGATGAGATGAAGATAGACCTTTTTGGTGATAATTCTTTTTCAGCTGCAGGGACAGGACGACTGGTTGTCATTGAAGTAAACATGAATGCGGCCAAGTACAGAGAGTTCTTGGATGAAAACCTCTTCCAGAGTGCTCTGGACCTCAGACTTGGCTAAAGGTTCACCTTCCAATAAGACAACACACAGCTAAAATAACAAAAGAGTGGCTTCAGAACAACTCTGTGACCATTCTTTACTGGCCCAGCCGGAGCCCTGTCCTAAACCCAATTGAGCATCTCTGGAGCGACCTGAAAATGGCTGTCCACCTACGTTCACCATCCACCCTGACGGAACTAGAGAGGATCTGCAAGGATGGTGGTGGTGCTTCTTATAATCCATGCGCCTTATTGCTTACTGGGGGTCGTCACTGCACCGGTGAACCAGGGTCCCAGGATCTTTGCTGGAGGAGGCAAGAGTGGAGCGTTGTTGCAGGCCACAGGCTGGGATGATAGGGCGTTCGGATGTGCACCGCTGCCAGTGTTCGGTGGTGCAGAGACTCTGCCGACATTTTGTGACAGCTCAGAGCCCCCTCACTTACATGGTTTACTATGCGGTGGACTCCAGGAAAATGGCTGCCAGGGTGGCGCATGCACAGACGGAGATCTCGGCACCAATACGTATAACTAACAATAGTTAGATATGCAAATACCCGTGAATTACAAAAGATATAAACAGATGAATCATGTCAATTACCAGTTTGCTGTTTGACCATGTGTGCTGGGCCACTTGGGGGCAAGGGCTGCCAGCTGGTCCCGTTTCTTCCAGCACATTACTTGATGTGGCCCCCTTCTTTAGAAGTGAACAGCAAGCAGTACAGTATAGAGAATAAATCATATATTCTGTGTATGGTCGAAACTTGCCACAGTATACCGTGCTGTACAAATAAATACTTTTAATTCTGCCATGGTTTCTCAATTATTTTGATCTTTGAGATATAAAACAGAAAAAGTTCAACTCACTGATTGGGCTGAACGGGAGAGCATAGCTAGAAACAAAGAGCTTGCTCTCTGGACTTTCACAATGACAAAAAATGTATGGACCAGGGTTCAATTTTTATTTAAATGAACACTAGAGTAAACTCATCTTTTTTGGTCTCTTCCTGAAATATACTTCTGGTACTATTTATTTTCTACATTTCTGATTGATGGTTCATGGTGGGTTTAACCTTCGTCAGGCTGCATAATTTTACAACGTTAACAGGCTGCAGAGGTACAATTGTAAAAAAGTTATTGCAATTTTAAAACGGAATAGTTACAATTGTACCTACTCAGCCGGACGAAGGTTAAAAGGAATCTGTCAGCAGGTTTTTGATATGTAATCTGACGGTATCATAATGTCAGGAAAGCGCAAGAGACCCTGTTTGCAGTGATGTATCACTTAGTTTACTCATCTGATGTGGATCAGGGGTTCAGTAGATTTCTGTATGGTAAATGTCGGTCTGTATAATGGGGGTTCTAGACAACCAAAAAACTAGGCATAAGGAATCAAAGATGTTTGACCATCTTAAAGTCCAGTCATGTTTCCTTTTACATATATGCAGAAATATATGGGGCTCATTTGGTTGTGTGTTCACACTATACCACAGCTTTCCCATAAGCAAGGCCGCTCCTACTAGATGGGCTCTGTCCGGGAGTATGTATAACATATACACGCCTTGCTCAGAAACCAGAAATTCCTCGTAGAGCACAGTGCACAAGCTGGGGAAATTCAGAAGTCTGCATTCATACAGAGTGATTGCAGACTTATCAATTCAGACCACACAACCACTTTAATTGTTTCCTTCTATGTTTTGAGCCATTTATATATCCTCTGATTTAGTCTTTTTTTTTCAATTTTTATGTAAATTCCATAGGTTTACAAAGATACTTTTTGATTTAATACACCAAATAGTTGGAAATTAAGTTTCTTTTATTTTTATTATTTGTCAAGGATGCGAAACCTGCACAATGCAGCCGATGATGTAAAGAAAATGTCAAAGCATTTTAGAAAATGGATTTTGCAGAAGTTGTGGAAAGTTTAATTAACTTTTTTGAGTAGCAGCTAATACAATATTACATTCCAACAATAACACGGATAAAAGTATCAGAAGTTTGTTAGAAGTAGTGCAAATTCCATAGCGAACTTACATCTACTCTGTTCATATACTGCTCCTGACTACATAGGAATAGCAGTAATTGTACATATATTTCATAAGGGACCCGGTATAAGTCTATTTTGTGAATTATCTCTGCAAAATAAACTGATTGTAATTTTCCTCTTTCAGAGTAACTAAGGTGAATCTGGGTACGTGTGTAGGATAATTTATGAGCCTCTAATGGGATCTGTTTATTAGAGATCACAAAAGAAGCTAATAGATTTTTGCATTTGGCATCTTTCGATTACCGCTGCCAACGTTCTCTTCAGAGCTTAAGCCATCTCTCTAGGTGGAAGGTCTGCCATGTTTCATTCTGAAGTGAAATATTGATCTTTCAATCCTGTATTTCAAGGTTTGATTAACGCAGATGGTTGCCAGGAAAGCAGATTTTGTTGGTATTCTGCTAATTCTTTTTTATGATTCACTTGCAGCAATTAATCTTCCATTTTATTGTCCAAGGAAGCTAAAGGAAAACAGGGATTTATTTAAGCGTTTAAGTAATTGAATTGAGTTTCTCGCTTGCTAGACCCGCATTGCATTAACCTTCATGCCATCTTCTCCATAAAAGACTATTTTGATTAGCTTATTGAAGGTAAATGCCCAAATTCGGATCATAATAACAGATGTCTTAGACAAACATACATATATACAGTTGCAATAAAAAAAAAATCAACCCCCATTACAAATTAGGTTTATTAGCAAAATGCGCAATCATTCTGATAGCAATAAACCAAACAAACCAAAAATGTAAATAGCTCAACACAACTAATATTAAAAGTGGCTTCTCCAAATTCAACTCAAAATGTTACTTTTAATTCGGTAGTCTCTGAATTATATATCCTCTTCATGATAATCGTTTTCAGTAGAGATGAGCCAATCTGAGCAGATTCAAATTCACCAATTCAATATGCAGGGAATTTATTCCCCACAAATTTAGTGTCCATTGGCGACACCTCAGAGCATAATAAGCATAAGATGATCAACTTCTATGACTTACCCTGCTGCTCTTTGTCCTCCATTGGTATTAAGCATCTCTTCTTACTGCCGCCGCATGCTGAAACCCCCAGGCCTCTTCATACTAGGCAGTCTAGGAAGTGCATTCTGATCTTATGTTATGCATGTGCAGGGATGTCCCAGGCCTAGTTGCGCCAGAAGTCCAGGCCTAGAGTGCACATCATAAAGTTGATGTTTACATTTTGACATCACAACCTTAAGATGCGCATGCGCAGAGATTTCCCGGATATAACCACAGTCAGGAGACCCAGCTTAGCATAAAGGGGCCCAATGTTCCAGAACACAACAGTGACCTGAAGAAGCGATGATGACTACTGGGGACAGTGAGCAGCAAATGTGATAAGAGAAGTAAGTGGTAAAGTGTAATTACTTTTTTGTTTTTTACCCTTTTGTAGGCACTCTAAGTTTCATTTTGCTGCATTTGCACAGGATGATTTACAAAACATTTGAACTTTCTTGGCATATGAATCAGCGATATGTCTGGAGGAAGAAAAATTAAACATCCACTGAAATGAACACCCTGCCTACAGTAAAGCATAGAAGTGGTTCGATAATGCTGTTTGCTTTCTCTAGCACTGAAAACCTACAGTGTGGGGAGGTCAAGATGGATTCTATCAAGTGTTAGGAAATCCTACGAGAAAACATTATGCTTTATATGAAGGAGCTGACGTTTGGGCATCATAAGAGTTTCCAATAGGACAATGATCCCAAGCTTATCTCAACATCCACCAAAACTTGATTTTAGTAGAAGTCCTAGAATATTGCTAAGTGGCTGTCACAGTCACTTGACTTGAACATCATAGAAAATCTTTAGTGGATTTGAAAAAAGAAGTTTCAGCACACAAACTGAAAATAATACTAGTAAATGGGAGGCCATTGCCCATGAGGATTGAGTTTAGATTCCTCAGGAATGCTGCTCCAAACATCACATTTACAGCAGGTCATAACAGCTGTAGAGGCTCTACTAAGTACTAAAAACACATGTCATGAAGGAGTTGAGAAATTCTGAACCTGTAGTTGCCAATAAAAATGACATTTTGTGGTGAATTTAGAGACACCACTTGCTGTATTAGTTCTGTTGAAGTGGTTTTCCCACAAACAAATTAATTTTAATCAATATATTTTGAAATAATAATAATTTCCCACAACTGGATGTGTTTAAATTGAATCTTATAAATGTGCCCCTGTTGTGTACTGTGTAATGGCTGTGTGTGACCGTACAGGAGCATGGTCTGATCATACCACAGCTTCTGGGCAGGAGGGAGGAAAAGAGAGTGTACAATATTACAGCACGGGATCGCATATGATTTTTTCTTTGAAGTAAAACATTGTTTAAGAACAGGCAGGAAAATGTTTTGCTTCACAAAAATAATCTGGTGTGATCCCGTTCTGTCCTGTCTGTATACTCTTTTACTTTCTCCCCTGCCCAGGAGCTGTGGTATGATCAGACCCTGTCCCTGCACGGTCAGACACAGCCATTACACAGTACACAGCAGGGGCACATTTATAAGATTATCTCAGCACAGGAATATTTTGTTTAAACACATCCAATTGTGGCAATTATTATTATTCCAAGATCTATTGATTAAATTGAACTTTTTTTCAGGGGAAAAGCCTTTAAGTACCTGTAATTAATTCTTTCATTTGTTCTTGTTTAATTAATTTATTGTAAAGAGCAGAACCTTAGTATATTTTGCAAATAAGCCTAATTTGTAATGGGTTTGAATGATGGTGGTGGTAATTTATATGTATATTGGGATATGGATCCTACTTAGATTAGACTTGTTTTAGCAGCAAATCACATAGATGCCAGATCAGATTGAAATTTTGAGAAAATAAATCTCTCTGCAAAAATTGTTGACTAGGCCTTTATCAGATGCTTACATTCACATTGTAGGCACTTTTGGTGGTTGACAAGAGTCAGTATGGGGATTCTAACCCATACTTGGCTATGCAGCCCTATAAGCAACAAGCTGAGATAAATTGTGTTTTCTCACAATTTTATTACATCTAATATTAACTTTTTCAGCAAACCACAGTAGTTTTTGTCTGGAATCAGACCAAATGTGCTAACAGCACATGCAACAATAGCCATGTCTTAAGGTACCGTTACACTAAACGACTTACCAACGATCACGACCAGCGATACGACCTGGCCGTGATCGTTGGTAAGTCGTTGTGTGGTCGCTGGGAAGCTGTCACACAGGCAGCTCTCTCCAGCGACCAACGATCCGCTGAAAGACTTCGGCATCGTTGAAACTGTCTTCAACGATGCCGAAGTCCCCGGATAACCAGGGTAAACATCGGGTTTCTAAGTGCAGGGCCGCGCTTAGTAACCCGATATTTACCCTGGTTACCATTGTAAAAGTTAAAAAAAAGAACACTACATGCTTACATTCCGATGTCTGTCACGTTCCCCGCCGTCAGCTTCCCGCACTGACTGTGTCAGTGCCGGCCGTAAAGCAGAGCCAGAGCACAGCGGTGACGTAACCGCTGTGCTCTGCTTTATGGCCGGCGGCGCTGACAGTCAGTGCGGCAAGCTGACGGCGAGGGACGTGACAGACATCGGAATGTAAGTATATAGTGGTTTTTTTTTACTTTTACAATGGTACCCAGGGTAAATATCGGGTTACAAAGCGCGGCCTTGCACTTAGTAACCCGATGTTTACCCTGGTTACAAGTGAACACATCGCTGGATCGGCATCACACACGCCGATCCAGCGATGACAGCGGGTGATCAGCGACCAAAAAAAGGTCCTGATCATTCCCCATGACCGACGATCTCCCAGCAGGGGCCTGATCGTTGGTCGCTGTCACACATAAGGAAATCGTTAGCAAGATCGTTGCTACGTCACAAAAAAGCGTGATGTTGCAACGATATCATTAATGATATCGTTATGTGTGAAGGTACCTTTAGGTTCAACAGTTGTTCTTTGTTGAACCATTTTTAATTACTACTAATTACAGCACCCCAGGATCAATAAAGGCCATCATACTATAAGGATGAGGTGTGTGTCAGTGGCTTATTCTTATTTCTTTATTCAGAAAAAGTAAATGCTACCCTTGCCCTTTCAAAATATCCTGCCTATGACGGTGTGGCTTTTGGGTACCTCACTTTTCTCTCCTTTGGGCTCTGCCAGCTACTATCTAGCTATAATTATGACAATGACTATTATGTAATATAAACATGATAATAAAGCATTATTCAATTTAAACCCTATTTATCTAGACCATGGGCTGGGAATCTCTTTTCTGCCAAGGAACATTTGGCTATTTATACCGTCCTTCACGGGCCATGCAAATTGCACGCTGAGTCTGCCCACAAAATACGTCCTGACGTAATGTTTCATTGCATGTGCCTCAGGGTTCAGTAGTGAGTAGAAGAGTAGAGTAGAAGAAGAAATTAATGGGAAGGCGCCATCAAATGGCACCTGACAGTCCCAGCACTGCGATCCACGGGAATCTGCCCGAGGGCCGTATAAAAGGTCATCAACGGCCATAAACAGCCCATGGGCCTGACGTTCCCCAAATCTCACCCAAACCTCATTTAGACTGATGGTAGACACTTTGGTGGAAATTGCATTGACGTTTGGCCAAAAATCTGTGCTTCCTAAGTTTTCATTGGCATGACTCCCCAGAATAGAGGTATATTTACACCTGTTGAACCACAACAGCGGTTATTTAATAGTCTGTTTAAACAGCCAAACCGTGCTTCAAATGGGCACTGAATGATCCGTAAGAGATGGTTCAGTGCACATAGTGATCTCTACAGAGCACATCCTATTTCTATAGGATAATAGGCTGCTGAAGATGATGATCTTTTAGGAAAACCAATAGATTACTTCACTCAATGAGCAAGGCAACCCATTTACACTGCACGATTATCGTGAAAAAAAA
Organism: Ranitomeya imitator; assembly: GCF_032444005.1. Classification (NCBI taxonomy): domain Eukaryota; kingdom Metazoa; phylum Chordata; class Amphibia; order Anura; family Dendrobatidae; genus Ranitomeya; species Ranitomeya imitator. The sequence continues at coordinate 111,692,171 of NC_091283.1, read as the reverse complement.
ACCTTCCTAAAATGTCTTGTTTCAAATAATCTTGGAGTATAAATGACCTTAAAACTTCAGAACAACAATCCACGATATTCCTATAATGCTTAACCTGTTTTTAAAAAAATAAAAGAAATGCAAAAACAGCTAAAACTTCAGCCAGCACTGCTGACACATTTTACTAGATGGTAATGGAAGGTGCAATTTGTAATACTTATTTTTAGTTGTAATTATTTGGTTGTTTTCTAAAATCCCAATTATTTATATCATACAGTGATATACTGATGGTAATTATAATATCGTTTGGAAGATTTATTAATGCCATCACAGGCGCAGGAATTGGTACTTTGCATGGATATCATTCACTCGCAGTAATGTGACACATTTGTTCGCTAGTTGTCTCGAAAACTATTGAAAGTTCTGCTAAGCCTGATCTGTCACATGTGCTCACATTTTCTAAAATAAAATATTGTAGTAAGACATTTTAGGTAGGGAAAGCAACAACTCTATGAATCATGTAACTTGAGAAATTAACGCTTTATGTTACAGGCTAAAATAATGAGACTTCTCTACCGTGAGATTCTGCTGACTGCTGCAATTTTGTCATGGATTCACACATATTCTGCAATATTCTATTTCTTCTGTGATTTTCGCAAACTAGTGGCTAAATTAAATCATTTTCCTTAAATGTTACTATAAAGTGGTGTTTAGAGGGCTCATCATAATGCTCAACAATATTATATGGTATCTAACTGCAAAATGTTTCAACTATTTAAATAATGGTAGTGTTAGGGGTCGAGTTCCCACCTCTGCACAGGAGGAATCTCGGGCCATCTCCGCTGCAGTCTCCCATTCTTCTCCTGCCGCAGTGGAGCCTGCTCAGCGGAGACGTCGGTCCCAGCGTCTTGCTCAGTCCCACTCTGTACAAAGAGTTACTGCTGCTTCTCCGGCTTCTGCCATTGAAGTCAGTGCTGGACAGCGGCGAGCAGACGCTTCTGGGACTAAGTCCTGCTTTTCTCGTTCTGAGCATGCCCTGAGTAAGATCTCTCAGTAGAGATCGAGGGTCACATGGTCAGATACTGCAGCTAAGTCCATTGGTCCTTTTCTGGAAGGTCCTTTAAGTGCTAGGACTAAGTCCAGCTTTGCACACTGAGCATGCCCAGGGCAAGATCTCTCAGTGGAGATTTAGTGTCACATGCTCAGGTATGGCAGTCTCTCATTGGTCCTTCTAGGAAGGTCTTTTACTTGCTGCAGCTATATAAGGCTCGCATGGCCGCACGGTCATGCGCTAGTGTCAATTCATATTTGTACTTTGCGCCAGTGTCGTTATGTATGAGTGTGTTCAGGGACCCGGCTGAAATAAGCCCCTAGAATACCGGCACCTCCGGTGAGGAGATTGTATGAGTGTGTTCAGGGACCCGGCTGAAATAAGCCCCTAGAACATCGGCTTCTCCGGTGAGGAAATTGAATGTTGCATAACCACTGACTGCTATCAGCTTGGCAGTAAGCTTGTGCTCCTGTGAGGCTAACAGGGCGCAGTGCTTTCCTTTCACGGCTACTCTGTGGAGTAACAGAGCTAGTCTATACCGCCAAACAGTGCCACCATTCACTAGCAGCAGGTTCCTCCTGCACGGTGGACCCCGAGCTGCGAACGCACCATTTATAATAAACATCTCTATTTTCTCGGTGCGTTCCGCTAGCCCTAACAGGTAGATCTCACTTTTTTTAAATAAACCAATAGGACACATGAAAATGAGAAACTTTATAATAGCTCTTAACAGAGAAATCTGCTTGTATCATCTCTTGGGCTGATCGTTCATTCTCAGTATTCATAATTCACTGGTAAAATCTGTATTCAGTGAATAAATACATTCCCATTATTGAGATAAGAGATGACAGCTGGTGCTAATGAAGTTCTATGCAGAGGGGAGGAGCTAGAAACAGACACAGGCATTCAGCTGAAAGTTCTCCTGAAACTAAAGATACACTTTAAAGGGGTGATCTGAAACTAACATTTATTAATACTAAATCTCTCATCTATTTAATGTCAGAATTTAATCTCTTTTCGAATATGCTTTAAATGAAAAGTCCCTATCATTCCCTTTGTACTCTCTCTAACTGCTTTATTTTCTTTTTTTACCTACTTCCTAGTTGACAATGCAGTGTTTAAGAGCCCCCAGTGCATACTGGGATACTCAAATTAGATGTCATCAAGGGGCAGAGGCTGCGGTCTGACAAAAGACTGTAAACCAAAAAGTTGACCAGTAGCTACTTATCTGGAGTGTAGATATCTTCAATGTCAGGGTTTTAAAATGCCTGCACTGTTCAGATTTTTGTTTTGTCTTTGTTAAAAAATAAATCAATAGATAGATAAAAAGTGACCCCTTTGCCAAAAATGAATGCTCAACAAATGCAAAAAGATGTTGCTAATTGCTTGTCAGTGTCACGGGTTTAACATGACAGAAAGGAGTCAGAAGACAGCAGCATCTGATTTCTCCTACTTTTGCACCAATTAGAAGCACTTTATCTTCATATTAAATGGTGTAAGTTTCTTTTAGCAGTGCAGGGGCTAATGTGCTCAGTTGAGAGCTCCGGGAAGCTTTCCTACTTTAAGGCTCTCAGCTGTTCACTGTTAGCCACTACCATCTTCTATATAAACTGCATGTTGGCTAGCACTCATTGTCAGAGTAGCTTTTGCTGCATGGCTGGTGGTTGTCGTGGTTGTTATTGGAGAATGTGTTTGGTGGATTAATCTGTGACTGTTGCTAGGTTTTGAGTCTTCGATAATTCCCTTGCTTCTCTTACTTTGGTTTAAACCCATCCTCCACTCCCCAGTGTTTACCTCTGTTCTTTATTTGTGTATATTTGTATGATTGGTATTTTCCTTTACCCCTGTTCGTATTACCTTGTTAGTCTTGTTGGTGTATTACAGTACACTACTACTCCCCTCTTCCCTGGGTACGTGAAGGGTTCAGACTGAGGGTAGTTTCAGGAGCTAAGGCATGGTTCGTGGCCTCGACATCTTCACCATCAGAAGTAATCCAGGGAACAGGGCGAGCTAGGGTGCCCTTAGAGTTAGGGACAGGGAAGGAGTCCCTGGACCTGGGACACTTGATAACAGAATCGTGACAGTCAGTGTCACAAGCTAGCAAGTACATTTTCTGATTTCAGTTTTTTAATCACTAGAAAAATATAGAAAATAGGATTTAAGGGCGTTAATCACTTTTTTAGTGTTTCAAGAATGCAAAAAAACTTTGTAATTAAATTCACAAGCAATTCTTTCCCTGATCGATTAAATCTATGCATTATTCAGAATACTACCTTTGCTAATTCTCATCTTCACAGTACTGCAGTAGTTGTCCAATCTGTTTTAAGTCCTTCTCACTCCCTATCTATAATGCTAAGCTGTACACTCTAAGCTCCTCTTTTTAGGCTGTAAAAACTTAAAAATGGGGTACAGTTCTACACAGTCTAAAATTAAAAGTCCCTTTTTATTTGCTGCACTATTGTTACACCTGTCAGAGGCCACAGGATCAAAAAGTCTGCCTCAGACAGACTTGGCACAAGCCACTCTGTCTGACAGATTCTCAAGGAACCCCAACCATCATCTTATACAGGGATCTGGTCTTACAACAAGGTGCCCTGGATTGCTTCCATGGAAGAGTTAAGGTACCTTCACACTGAACGATATCGCTAGCGATCCGTGACGTTGCAGCGTTGAGTTTGACAGGCAGCAGCGATCAAGATCCTGCTGTGCCATAGTTGTTCGGAGCAGAAAGTCCAGAACTTTATTTAGTCGCTGGACTCCCGCAGACATCGCTGAATCGGCGTGTGTGACGCCGATTCAGCGATGTCTTCACTGGTAACCAGGGTAAACATCGGGTTACTCTCTGCACTCTGCACTCTGCACTGAGTAAGCGCCGGCCGGCCGTAAAGCAGATTACAGCGGTGACGTCACCGCTGTGCTTTCCGGCTGGCGCTCACAGTCAGTGCAGAGAAGCACAGCGTCGGGGGACAGACAGCTGAAGGTAAGTATGTAGTGTTTGTTTTTTTTTTACGCTTACGCTGGTAACCAGGGTAAACATCGGGTTACTAAGCGCGGCCCTGCGCTTAGTAACCCGATGTTTACCCTGGTTACCACGGGACTTCACATAGTTGGTCGCTGGAGAGCTGTCTGTGTGACAGCTCTCCAGCGACCACACAGCGACGCTGCAGCGATCGAGATCATTGTCTAGATCACTGCAGCGTCGCTAAATGTGACGGTACCTTTACTGTTCTGAGGTGCAAAGGCTGGAAGAGTCACCCAGCAGGGTTTAATTAAAGAGATCATGTCAGTAACAGAATAGTAAAACAAGAGGATGGTCAGAAAACACTAAGAAATCAAAGAATGGTAATAATAATCAGAAAAGCAAACAGGAGCACAGCAGTGGGAAACCAGGACAGGAATGCTATTCACTGGCAGTGGGAGTCAGAGGTTCAGGGGTTTAAATAGCTGGCTGCCTCAATCAGGGCTCTCAGGAAGGAGTTATATAATTTAGACTGTGCCTGAGTTATCGTGAGCCTTCAGTGGCTAATACGATATTCTGCTGTGTGTAAAATGATGATGGGCATTATTTTGGCAATTTACACAAACTAAATCACAAATTGTTCAAATTCTCCAGGATCTAAAACCATCATAAAATTTTCTATGAATTTGATTCGCATGGAATCGATTTGATCAAACACATCCATGTTTATAGCAACAGGAAATGGCCATAATTTTTCAAAACCAGCATATATCCATAGATAGCCTAGACTGGTCACGCCTACGAAAATAATTTCACCACCCTTAATTTTTCAGAAATATGACTCTATTGCTGTAAAGTAATAGTTATGGCAATGTGCCTTGTTTCTATCAAATGAATTTTAAGCAGCAGATGTTTTTTAGTATACATAGGAAATGTTGCTAACATTAAGTCCTCTGGTTTATATGAAATGTGCTTGTATTATGTTGTCAAAGAAGTAATTTTCAATTTTTTCACACTTAATTTCCTCTCATGACAATCCACACAATAGTTTGAAGAGTTGCCTTATTTGTATGCCAGATGATTACTTTTCAGTAGAATTGACTTGAAACACTTTTTTATACTTACTAAAATCTGACCACAACTGTGACAGAGGCAGAAGAGATGAAAATAGGAGCTGGGGGGGGCAATAATGACTGTCCTCATCATACAGTCATTTTTGTTGTTTTTTTATTATTTTAAGATAAATGTAGGAAATACAGTGCCTTGCAAAAGTATTTGGCCCCCTGGAACTTTTCAACCTTTTCCCACATATCATGCTTCGAACATAAAGATACCAAATGTAAATTTTTGGTGAAAAATCAACAAGTGGAACACAATTGTGAAGTTGAACGAAATTTATTGGTTATTTAAAATTTTTGTGGAAATTCAAAAACTGAAAAGTGGGGCATGCAATATTATTCGGCCCCTTTGCTTTCAGGGCAGCAAACTCTCTCCAGAAGTTCATTGTGGATCTCTGAATGATCCAATGTTGTCCTAAATGCCTAATGATGATAAATATAATCCACCTGTGTGTAATCAAGTCTCCGTATAAATGCACCTGCTCTGTGATAGTCTCAGGGTTCTGTTTGAAGCACAGAGAGCATCATGAAGACCAAGGAACACAACAGGCAGGTCCGTGATACTGTTGTGGAGAAGTGTAAAGCCGGATTTGGATGCAAAATGATTTGCAAAACTTTAGACATCCCAAGGAGCACTGTGCAAGCGATCATATTGAAATGGAAGGAGCATCATACCACTGCAAATGTACCAAGACCCGGCCGTCCCTCTACACTTTCATCTCAAACAAGAAGACTTATCAGAGATCCAGCCAAGAGGCCCATGATCACTCTGGGTGAACTGCAGAGATCTACAGCTGAGGTGGGACAGTCTGTCCATAGGACAACAATCAGTCATAGACTGCACAAATCTGGTCTTTATAGAAGAGTAGCAAGAAGAAAGCCATTTCTCAAAGATATCCATAAAAAGTGTCATTTAAAGTTTGCAACAAGCCACCTGGGAGACACACCAAACATGTGGAAGAAGGTGCTCTGGTCAAATGAAACCAAAATCGAACTTTTTGGCAACAATGCCAAACGATATGTTTAGTGTAAAGGCAACACAGCTCATCACCCTGAACACACCATCCCCACTGTCAAAAATGGTGGTGGCAGCTTCATGGTTTGGGCCTGCTTTTCTTCAGCAGGGACAGGGAAGATGGTTAAAATTGATGGGAAGATGGATGGAGCCAAATACAGAACCATTCTTGAAGAAAACCTGTTGGAGTCTGCAAAAGACCCGAGACTGGGAGGGAGATTTGTCTTCCAACAAGACAATAATCCCAAACATAAAGCAAAATCTACAATGGAATGGTTCACATATAAACGTATCCAGGTGTTAGAATGGACAAGTCAAAGTCCAGGCCTCAATCCAATCGAGAATCTGTGGAAAGAGCTGAAAACTGCTGTTCACAATCTCCATCAAACCTCACTGAGCTCGAGCTGTTTGCCAAGGAAGAATGGGCAAGAATTTCAGTCTCTCGATGTATAAAATTGATAGAGACATACCCCGAGCGACTTGCAGCTGTAATCGCAGCAAAAGGTGGCGCAACAAAGTATTAAGTTAAAGGGGCCGAATAATATTGCATGCCCCACTTTTCAGTTTTTAAATTTGCACAAAAGTTTAAAATAACCAGTAAATTTCGCTCAACTTCACATTTGTGTTCCACTTGTTGTTGATTCTTCACCATAAATTTACATTTGGTATCTTTATGTTTGAAGCATGATATGTGGGAAAAGGTTGAAAAGTTCCAGGGAGCCGAATGCTTTTGCAAGGCACTGTATATATAGACAATGCAGTATATATTGTAGTAGATATAACGCTCATACTTTTTTAGCAACCAGCAAATTAAATGACAAGTTACAGTAACAGGACTGCCCTGTAAATATGAGATTTTAGACAAGTCCTTCTCAAATTGAAGACCAAATCATTTTGGATCTGGTATTTGAAACCAGAAAATTGTTAACCATGTGAAACTGAGATTGGCTACATATGCCAAATGAATATGTAAATGAGTTGTAAATTATAATCCTGAGTCTTCCAGATTGGGAGATGCCAAAGAGCAGTGGTTATTAAAATGTGATGTCATCTTTGTGAGGGTATTCCCATTTTAGACATTTATAACACATAGAATGTCAGGTTGCGCTTTACAGTAAGAGCTCGTGCGCACAATCGTAAATCAGACGAGTGCTAGCTGTCGTTTTGACAGCAATCACTCTTCCTGATGTCATTCTATGGGTCTGTACCGGTTTCCGATTATTACCTTTGACCGACTCGTTTAGAGAAAACAAAAATTGCTCCATGCATGAGTTGCATCTGAGTATCAGATTGCACTCACCATTCACGTCTGTGGTTCAGTGGAAAAAATTGGGCTGCATTCAGATTACATCCAAGTGCAGTCCGATTTTCACGGACTGACAAAATGGAGAAGCTTGAGAAATATTTTTTCTTCTCATCTGAAAAAAATTGGATCACAGCCACCAAAGTCTGATCAGAGTTTGATCATAGTGTTATAAGCATAATCGTACCGATTTTATAGGATTATAGAAAAACGATCGTGTGACCCTAGCCGTATAATGTTGGTATTCATAAGCTATGTTCTACTGTGATTATGGTGGTTTGTCACCCCAACTTTACACTTCAAGCTACAGTAGTTCCATAAGGGATGGAGCAAAACAATATGTGTTCTGTTTGGTTGTAAATCTGTTCCTCTGGCAATATGCAAATGAAAGTGCTCACTGCAATGTGGGCAAATCACTCTCTCCTCGCTTCTGACATTGCTCTTCAACTCTTCTATCAGCAAATCACTCTCTCCTCGCTTCTGACATTGCTCTTCAACTCTTCTATCAGCAAATCACTCTCCTCGCTTTTGACATTGCTCGTCAACAGTGTTTGAGTTTGCCCATAATCTATTCTCAATTCTGTTATCTGTTTTCTTTGAGATGCTGTTACAACATACATGTGTCTATTAGGATGATGCAACAAAATTAGGAGAAATTAAATTCTACATTAATTTAAAAAAAAAATCTGCATTTGACGAAATGCAATTTTTCTTGTAATTAGCTGTTGAATGATCCCTCTAAAATTCTATCAAAACATTTAAATCATGTTTTTCGGCGTATAAGACGACTGGGCATATAAGACAAAAGACAACCCCCAACTTTTCGGGGGTCATCTTATACACCGGGTGTCGTCTTATACGGCGTGTGCAGGGAGCGGTCCCGGATGGTTCCCAGGGTCTGGAGGAGAGAAGACTATCCTTCTGGCCCTTGGATCCATATTCATGTAAAAAAAGAATAAAAATAAAGAATATGGATATACTTATATGGATCCCAGGGCCTGAAGGAGAGTCTCCTCTCCTCCAGACCCTGGGAACCATCCGGGACAGCTCCCTGCATCATAAGTGGCGACCTCAGAGCTCCGCACATGCTGTACCCAGCGTATAAGATGACCCCCGACTTTTGAGAAGATTTTCAGGGGATAAAAAGTAGTCTTATACGCCGGAAAATACGGTAATTATAATCATTGTACTGCTCACCTCTCTGGTCGCACTACTTCTCAGTGTTCCCTGTCCAGTCCTCGGCATATCATCTTATCATTGCCACCGAGCACTAAATCCCTGGAGACTCTTCAAGTAAAGGTACCGTCACACTAAGCGACGCTGCAGCGATACTGACAACGATCCGGATCGCTGCAGCGTCGCTGTTTGGTCGCTGGAGAGCTGTCACACAGACAGCTCTCCAGCGACCAACGATCCCGAGGTCCCCTGTAACCAGGGTAAACATCGGGTTACTAAGCGCAGGGCCGCGCTTAGTAACCCGATGTTTACCCTGGTTACCAGCGTAAAAGTTAAAAAAAAAAAACACTACATACTTACCTACCGCTGTCTGTCCTCGGCGCTCTGCTTCTCTGCCCTGTGTAAGCACAGCGGCCGGAAAGCACAGCGGTGATGTCACCGCTCTGCTTTCCAGCCGCTGTGCTTACACAGGGCAGAGAAGCAGAGCGCCGAGGGACAGACAGCGGAATGTAAGTATGTAGTGTTTGTTTGTTTTTTACTTTTACGCTGGTAACCAGGGTAAACATTGGGTTACTAAGCGCGGCCCTGCGCTTAGTAACCCGATGTTTACCCTGGTTACCAGCGAAGACATCGCTAAATCGGCGTCACACACGCCGATTCAGCGATGTCAGCAGGAAGTCCAGCGACGAAATAAAGTTCTGGACTTTCTGCAGCGACCAACAACATCACAGCAGGATTCTGATCGCTGCTGTGTGTCTAACTGAACGATATCGCTAGCCAGGACGCTGCAACGTCACGGATCGCTAGCGATATCGTTTAGTGTGACGGTACCTTTAGGCCAGGATGTTTCTGCATATGTGTGCACAAGGTCACTGCGCACGTTATGTCATCATGACATTCTAACCTTACACACACTTGCACAAAAACATCCTGGGCTTCAGCAGAGATAGAAATCCAGTCCTAACATGAAAAGGATTGGGTCTCAGCGCTTGTTGGTGGAGATATGAAGATGCACCCCTGACTGGACAGGTGATAATGAGGAGCGGATGGGATAGATAGGTGAGTGATAAAGTGAGTATGCATTTTTATTTATTTTTTATTTTATTATTTATACCTTACACTGGAAAAATCCATGCTAACAGATTAATTTGATTTTAGCCTGTTCTGTTCAACTCTAGAAGCTGTCATCAGAATATGACCTTTTGTTTACACCAGGTTTTCTTGTTCCAAGTTTTTTTCATTATTTTGACATTTTTATTTTTTTAAATATAATTACTTTTATTAATATGAAAAAAAATCAGTGCTCATTGGGGTTATTTTCAAGCTCAAACCTCCTGTCCTTTCAAGAAAACGTTTCAGCTTGGCTCTTAACAGGATCAGAATTACAGTAACAGGTAACGCCTCTATACACAGGTGATAACAAAGGATCCACCAATCACAATCGGGGATGTCACAGCTCCCCTGCTCCCTCTCCCTACACAATGATGTTTGCACATGCTCACGGATGCTTCAAGACAAAACATAGGGTCTGAGACTGGTCATTGTGGTTAATATAAATGTGGAATTGAACATAATAATAATAATCTTTATTTTTATATAGCGCTAACATATTCCGCAGCGCTTTACAGTTTTGCACACATTATCATCGCTGTCCCTGTTGGGGCTCACAATCTAAATTCCCTATCAGTATGTCTTTGGAATGTGGGAGGAAACCGTAGTACCCGGAGGAAACCCACACAAACACGAAAAGAACATACAAACTCTTTGCAGGTGTTGTCCTTAGTGGGGTTTGAACCCAGGACTGCAGCGCTGCAAGGCTGCTGTGCTAACCACTGCGCCACCGTGCTGCCCATGAACATCACATAAATGATGCTAATTCAGTCTACACATGCCAATTAACAGAAAAAATAAATCAATATAAGACTTCATTTAATATATATTTTATATGTGGCATACATATTATATTTTGGGGTAATAGACCAAAATTACCACAAATATTAGCAAAAACTAGCAATAAATCTAATGAATACTGTAGCCAAGAAACACAAATTCCCAGTAGAGAATAATACAGCAGAGGTATAGTCAGAGGGGTATGGTTGAATCACCTAGGGAGGCAATTTCAATAGGAGCGTAAATGTCCCTTTTGCCTACTCAGGATGATGACATGTGGAATCCCCGATCCTCATTGCCTATCCCTGCTATTCCAACAAGAAAAAAGGTGCAATAAATGATGAAGTATATCTCCTATCTCTGTAGGGCTTAATTAAAGGGACACTGTCACCTGAATTTGGAGGGAACAATCTTCAGCCATGGAGGCGGGGTTTTTGGGTTTTTGATTCACCCTTTCCTTACCCGCTGGCTGCATGCTGGCTGCAATATTGGATTGAAGTTCATTCTCTGTCCTCCGTAGTACATGCCTGCACACCCCAGAGCCGAGGGGTTAGATTGAGAAAGAAAGAAGGCGGTGTAGCTTGCTTCATGGGTGGGGTACTCTGCTGAGTAGCAGAAATTGCTACTAGGCCCAAAAGGATTTCCTGGGCCAAATTCCGTTAAAAAATAGTACTTAGGTAAACAGGCGGTGTAGCTTGCTTCTTGGGTGGGGTACGCTGCTGAGTTGCACCAAATTCTACTAGGCCCAAAAGGATTTCCTGGGATAGATGCCGTTACAAAATAGTACTTAGGTAAACAAGTGGTGTAGCTTGCTTCATGGGTGAAGTACGCTGCTGAGTAGCACCAAATTCTACTAGGCCCAAATGGATTTCCTGGGCTAGATGCTGTTACAAAATAGTAGTTAGGTAAGCAAATGGTGTAGCTTGCTTCATGGGTGAAGTATGCTGCTGAGTAGCACCAAATTCTACTAGGCCCAAAAGGATTTCCTGGGCTAGATGCCGTTACAAAATAGTAGTTAGGTAATCAGGAAGTGTACCTTGCTTCATGGGTGGGGTATGCTTCTGAGTTGCACCAAATTCTACTAGGCCCAAAAGGATTTCCTGGGATAGATGACGTTACAAAATAGTACTTAGGTAAACAGGCGGTGTAGCTTGCTTCATGGGTGAAGTACGCTGCTGAGTAGCACCAAATTCTACTAGGCCCAAAAGGATTTCCTGGGCTAGATGCCGTTACAAAATAGTAGTTAGGTAAACAAATGGTGTAGCTTGCTTCATGGGTGAAGTATGCTGCTGAGTAGCACCAAATTCTACTAGGCCCAAAAGGATTTCCTGGGCTAGATGCCGTTACAAAATAGTAGTTAGGTAAACAGGCGGTGTAGCTTGCTTCATGGGTGGGGTACGTTGCAGAGTAGCACCAAATTCTACTTGGCCCAAAAGGATTTCCTGGGCTAGATGCCGTTACAAAATAGTAGTTAGGTAATCAGGAGGTGTACCTTGCTTCATGGGTGGGGTATGCTTCTGAGTTGCACCAAATTCTACTAGGCCCAAAAGGATTTCCTGGGATAGATGCCGTTACAAAATAGTAGTTAGGTAAACAAATGGTGTAGCTTGCTTCATGGGTGGGGTACGCTGGAGAGTAGCACCAAATTCTACTTGGCCCAAAAGGATTTCCTGGGCTAGATGCCGTTAAAAAATAATACTTAGGTAAACAGGCGGTGTAGCTTGCTTCATGGGTGGGGTACGCTGCTGAGTTGCACCAAATTCTACTAGGCCCAAGAGGATTTCCTGGGCTAGATGCCGTTAAAAATAGTACTTAGGTAAACAGGTGGTGTAGCTTGCTTCATGGGTGAAGTACGCTGCTGAGTAGCACCAAATTCTACTAAGCCCAAAAGGATTTCCTAAGCCAGATGCCGTTAAAAATAGTACTTAGGTAAACAGGCGGTGGGCGGCTGGGCTACTCTGCTGACTAGCAGACACTGAAGCTTTGGAGTAGACTTCTGAATCCCAGATTCCAAATAGTATGAGGAAACAACTCTGCAGACGACCCCACCCACCTGGAATTGATGATGGCAACGTCATGTAAAACTCAGCAAGGGGACTAAATAAAAGTGTCTCCATTTTTTCCAAAAATTCGGCCACAGACACCACTTAAGTGGCATCAATTTTGACAGTTTTTTTTTAAAATCCTCTCCCCTCTGTACCAGTCTGTTACTGTAAACCTGCTTACTGTAATCGATATCTATAACCCTATATGTAACCCCTTTCTCATGTACAGCACCATGGAATTAATGGTGCTATATAAATTAATAATAATAATAATAATAATAACAATAAAATGGTTGGTGAGGTGATTTTCAAAAATCATCAAGCTTTTAGTCTCCTCAAGATGACACAGGGGTAGAAAAGTCCTTGTGGATCCAGGATATGATCATCTTGATGAACGTTAGTCTGTCTACATTGTCACTGGACAGCCGTGTGCGCTTATCTGTCAGCACATCACCACCAGCGCTGAACACACGTTCAGAGAGAACGCTGGCTGCGGGGCATGACAAGATCTTCAAGGCATGAGTAATGAGCTCAGGCCATTTTTCAAGATTGGAAGCCCAAAATGAGCAAGGGTCCAGTTCCACAGTCATGGCATCGATGTTAACTTGGAGATACTCTTGTACCATCCTCTCTAGGCGTTGGCTGTGCGTCAGACTTCTTTGTCTCCTGTGGCCTTGCAAAGGATGGTCTAAAAAAATCTTGAAACGATTGGAAAAATTTGCTGTTACCACCAGATATGATGTTACTGTTATGGTTTGAGTGATGACTCGATAGTCCCACGGTTGGCAAGTTAGAACTCAGAGATTGACTATGTGCACCACTGGTGTTTTGTGGAAAAGCAGATGTCAGATTCTGTAACAGTCTCTGCTGATTCTCCTGCATGCGTGAATCCCTTTCTATGGCGGGAATTATTTCGCCAAATTTGCTTTTGTACCGGGGATCTAATAGTGTGGCAACCCAGTAGTTGGCATTACTTCGGATTCTGACAATCCGAGAGTCATGTTGCAGGTAGTGCAGCAAGAAGGCACTCATGTGTCTTGTGCATCCAGGAGGACCAAGTCCTTGTTGTCTTGGTGGTGGCAAGGTAAGAATCATGCTTCCTTCATCAGCCCTCTCCCACCAACTTCGCACAACAGAAATTTGATCAAGATCTCCCTCATCTGATGAGTCTTCCATGCCCAGCACCAGTTCGTCCTCCACTTCTTCCTCGCCTCCTGCACCTTCTCCAACAGTTTGGCTGCTACCATGAGCCCTCAGTAATCCCTCTCCCCCAGCCTCCAGTGCCAGCCGCCTTGGTGCTGCCAACCTTTTTGACCTTGGAGATATGATCCCTTCTGCATACAACTCCTCCTGTTCCTCCTCCTCCTCCTCCTCTTGTTCCACCACCTGACTCCGAACACTGTGTAAGGTGTGCTCCAGCATGTAAATCACCGGAATGGTCATGCTGATAATGGCATTGTCAGCACTAAACATCTTCGTCGCTATTTCAAAACTGTGCAGAAGGGTGCATAGGTCCCTGATCTGAGACCACTCATGCAGTGTGATTTGCCCCACATCTTGATATCGTTGGCCCAGGCTATACGTCATAACGTATTGCACCAGGACTCGTCGGTGCTGCCACAGTCGCTGCAACATGTGCAGAGTTGAATTCTACCATGTGAGCACATCGCATTTCAGACGTTGAACTGGCAGGCCCAACAACTTCTGTAGAGATGCAAGTCGTCGAGCTGTGGGATGCGAACGGCGGAAGTGAGCACACAGCGACCGTGCCCTCTGCAGAAGCCCATCTAGTCCGGGATAGTGGGATAAAACTTGCTGGACAACCAGGTTCAAAACGTGAGCCATACAAGGCACGTGTGTGACATTGCCCCGGCGAAGGGCCGCACCCAGGTTTGCAGCATTGTCACACACAGCCTTTCCTGGCTGCAGGTTGAGTGGAGACAACCATTGATGGAACTCGGTCTCCAGAGCTGACCACAACTCCTCTGCTGTGTGACTCACATTTCCCAGACATTTCAATGTAAACACTGCCTGATGCCGTTGAGCCCTGGTGACAGCATAGTGAGGAGGTGTGCAGGATTCCTTCTGCCGAGTTACAACGCGGGTGGCATGACCAGACAGGCTTTGGGTGCAGGTGGAGGACCGAGAGGAGGTTGAGGAGGCAGAAGCAGTGGAGGAACTTCTAGAAACAGAGGATTGATGAGCAACTCATGGTGTCGGCAAGACTTGGACAGCAGCCCCTTCTCCTGATGTCGCCGTAGTTACCCAGTGCCCAGTCACTGACATGTAACGCCCATGTCCATGTCTACTCGTCCAAGTGTCTGTGGTGAAATGCACCCTGTCACACACAGAGTTTCTCAAGGAAGCGGTGATGTTGTGTGCGACATGCTGGTGTAGCGCAGGCACAGCTTTCTTTGAGAAGTAGTGGCGACTGGGCATCTGGTACTGGGGCACTGCAACGGACATAAGGTCTCAAAAATCCTCTGTGTTCACCAGGCGGAAAGGCAACATTTCTGAAGCCAACAGCTTGCAGATGGAGAAATTCAACCTCTTAGCTTTGTCATGGCTAGGAGGAAATGGTCTTTTACTTGTCCACATCTGAGGCACTGAGGGCTGGCTGCCGTGCTTAGACGGAGTTGAGTAGGGTGTCCCCGGCAAACTGCTGGTCTGTGAGGAAGGTGCAGGCGGAGATGTTATGTTGCCTTGATCAAAATGTGGTGTCGATGTTGGAGAGCGCTCAACACCAGCAGGTATTTCCACTTGCAAATATCCTGACGACCTGCCAATCACACTGGCTGTTGCGGGTAAAGAGGTGGAAGGTCTGCATCCAAAACCATGTGCGACTGCTGTCCCTACAGTCACAGAGGATGAAGAGGATGCGAATGCACTTGATGGGGCAGACGGTGGTTGACCTGGCCCACTAGGCCGCATTGCAGCACAGTGAGCTTCCCACTGCAACTTATGCCTCATATCCATGTGACGGTTCATGCATAAAGTACTCAAGCTAGTGATTTTTTGGCCTCTACTGAGATTTTGTTGACAAATCTTACAGACAACATGAGTTGGGTCATCCTTTGCAATGTCAAAAAATGCCCAGGCTATGCAAGGCTTATAGCCCGTGCGACCTGAAGAGCCACCACGACTTCTGGTCTGAGGCACAGTTGGGGTTGAGGATGCAGTTGTTGATGTGCTTCCAGTACTCCGTCTCTGTCCAGGAAGGCGCACCGTTACCTCGTCATCAGACTCTTCTCTAGCATCCTCCTCCACCTCCTCTGCTGACCTCATGGACTAGCGGACTGGGGGTTGACAGTAAGTGGGGTCTACAACCTAGTCATCATCATCCTGTGTGTTCTCACACCCGTCGTCCTCAGAGCCAACCTCTTCCTGCCCCGACCGAAAATTCAAGTTTTCATTCCAATTAGGTATCTCAGTCTCATCATCATCTTCCTCATTGTCTCCACCAACAGGAGTTACAGTTTGGGAATGAGGGTCTACATTATACTCAGAACCTTCTTCATCTGGGCTTGGATCCGACTCACAAAGATTCTGAGCATCAGTGCAGATCATTTCCTCATCTGGATTCACAGAAGTTCTGGAGCAGACCTCTGATTCCCAGGTTATAATATGCATAGACAGCTCTACAGACTCAACCATGTGTGTTACCCCATGCTCAGATGGGCAGCTGGAGACTTGGGAGCTGTGAGGAAGCAAGTGTGATTGGGGTGACAACTCTGAGGACTGGAGTAGATGCAGTGAAAATTGAGATACACAGGCGGTGTAGTTAGTTTCACAGGCACTCTACTTTGCTGACGTGCAGACGCAGCTCCTAGGCCCTAAACTATTAACTGGATTAGATGCAGTGAAAATTGAGATACACAGGCGGTGTAGTTTCACAGGCGGGCTACTCTGCTCACATGCAGACACTGCTCGTAGGCCCTAAACTAATAACTGTATTAGATGCAGTGAAAATTGAGATAGACAGGCGGTATAGTTTGTTTCACAGGCAGGCTACTCTGCTGATGTGCAGACACTGCTCCTAGGCCCTAAACTATTAACTGGATTAGATGCAGTGAAAATTGAGATACACAGGCGGTGTAGTTAGTTTCACAGGCGCTCTACTTTGCTGATTTGTAGACACTGCTCCTACGCCCTAAACTATTAACTAGATTAGATGCAGTGAAAATAGAGATACACAGGCAGTGTAGTTAGCTTCACAGGCGGGCTACTCTGCTGACGTGCAGACATTGATCATAGGCCCAAAACTATTACCTTGGTTAGATGCAGTAAAAATTGAGATACACAGGCGGTATAGCTAGCTTCACAGGTACTCAGATGACTATCAGACAATGCTACTAGCCCAAAAGGATTAGCTGAGATAGATTACACCAAATGCTGTGACAAACACTTGCACAGCACTGGCACAGACCTGCCTGCAAACAGTGCTATGAACTGCTGTAACCTACCCTGAAAAGGGCTGATATTACAACTAGTCATGACTCCTCCCGACACCCTAAACCTATCTCTCTGACAATTCGCTCCAAAAAACACTCTGTATAGCGCCCACAGCAGCAGCGGTGCCATCTAACACTAAGCTGCAGCAGTGAGGAAATGGTGGCGACGGGGCAAATGGCTGGTTCTAATAGGGCAAGGAGGACAAGTGACATACACAGCCAATGCACATGCCCTTGCTTGTGTGCATCACATGCACATTGCTGTGTGTGCACACTGCTGATAGGCTAAGAGACTGCACTGCCCCACTGTAAATGCGGGAAAGAAAAAAAAAAATGGAGATCGGCGTTATTTCAGCAAAGATCTATCCCCCACCCCCCCGCCCACTATACACTGAAACAGTCTATTGATAATGATAATAGTTTTAATGTGCAAATCAAGCTAGGCTTTTGGTGAACAGTTATCGAACAGAAACTCGAACAGCCGAATTTTAAGCAAATTGTTCGGGTTCGACGAACGAGTCGAACACCGCCCAAAACAGCTCGAATTTGAAATTGACGAACAGTTTGACTCGAACACCGCTCATCTCTAATGATAAACACCAATGATAAAATCAAAAACCTGTGCACCAAAATAAAAGTATAGTTATAACATATATAATTACATCATTTCTAGTCACATGCAATGACATGCTGCAAACAATTCAAGATAATTCTTGATAATATGAGTATATCCAAAATGCACTCATCTACGTATAATGACGTGTTTCTCCTGGAGAACCTTATATGCAAAGGTCCTCTAGGAGATACTTGACAGGGTCTAGAGGAAACACAGTCTAATTAGCTGTCCTCAAGATCCTCATATGAGCAATATCTCATGGGCGCAAATCTATTGGGGCAATCCAATCAGTAGCTTCAAGATGGAAGCAGCATTATAGTCTTAATGAATAGCCAAGGGGGCAACACTGATGGGGCAAAAGGGACACATAGGTTCCTATTGATAGTGCCTACTTACTTTACCCTAGGTGATTGACCCCTCTGTCTATGCCTCTGTAAGGGAGACGACAGCACTGCGGGTAACTGTGTGCCAGGTCCTGAATTGATAAGGCTGCATCCTCTGTTCCCCGGGGGAAGTTTTAGTGAGGTAGACCTTCCTCTTGACCGAGGGGCAGGGATATAAAAGAAGAAAGCATGCACAGCAGGGGAGTTTGGTGCCAACCCAGGGCAGCACACAGTCATGCGAGTGGCACGTTCTGCTCCCCCACCTCACCGAGAACCACTGCTGATACAGGCCCCACCGTCTGCAGAGGAACCGCTGTGCTGATGCGAGTAGCAGCAGCTCAGAGAGAGACTTGGCGGGAACAGATAGTGTGCAGCAGGGACCAATCAGTGCTGTGGTCCTGGAGCATCAGTACAGCACAGGCCTACGCCCAAGCACTGCCACCGCCTCCGCTGACAGAGACTGTGAGCAGAGACGTGCAGGGTGCCCATTGGTCACCATGGAGCGAGGGGTGGAACGTATCGGGCTAGTGAGTACTGTGTGCGTGCTGCCAGAGAGAGATCAGGTGCAGCACCCCTCTGGAGAAGCAGCACGCCATTGGTTATTGGCGCTTCAGTCTTGGCAGGAGCAGGCAGCACACAGCATAGAGAGAAGAGTGCAGTGCGCTTATTAGCTGACAGAGATCGAGGTGCCATATGCTTCATGACCGTGAGTACAGCACACGTGCCACAAAGAGAAATGAGCACTGGATAGACTTGTGTAACCCACCTTACCAGCATATACTTTCCCACTCACGGGAGACCCTGACTTTGCCAGTTTATATTTGGTGAGCCACGTCGGGCTCGTACAGTACTGTGGCTCGCACCCTTATCAGCCACTGCAGCATATGGACTAGGCTCAACGGAAGGTACCGGAGACCGACCGCTGCCGCCAGAAGACGAGGCATTGTTGCCCACAGGACCCCATAGGAAAAGGCACCACACCAGCCATTGTCGGCGCTATTCATTTTATGGACTTAGGAACCACTGACTTTCATCAGCACTGCCGTTATCTGAACTGTTGTTCTTCAACTCACAATATCTTTTGCCATTTATACCCCTGTTTAACCCTGCACCTCCCTGCAAGGAGATAACCCCTGTTACATTAAAACTGTTATACTTGATTAACCCTTGCTCTGCCTCCTGTCCGTCACTGCATCCCGCAACCTGCTCACAACTCCATTGCTCTATTCCCTGAGGGGGATTTTAGTTTATTGGCTACATCAGCTATATTACTACATTTGTGCATATTTATGGTATTTTGTTCTATTATCCTAAATATTTTAATATATAATTTATAAACTGAACGTTTTAAATTTAGGGTTTGTTTTTTTTCTGTGAGTTACTAAGCATGTGTATTTCTTGAAATAACAATGTAAAATAGATCCAGTGGCAAGAGTGAAGATGGCAAAGTTTTCTATATTTTTGCTTTCAATGAAAAAGTACTATAAGAAAAAAATACTCTTAACACAAAACTCTGCTTTAAACAATGGGTTATTTCATGATGATAGGTTGCCTTTATTGTCACAGTATTGTTTACTACACTTTGTATTCTTGGGATAATGTCATAAGAATGAATGAATGCATGTATAGTATAGTAAAGTATAGTCATGGCACAATTGTTAATATTTGCTTTTATAGGTTATGTTCTCTTGTATTACATTACTTTAATGTAGTCATAAGCTTTTTATTCTTACCATCTTTCTGTTGTGAATGTTGGATTAAAACTTTGCTACAATTTATTTTTTTCTGAATTTTACTCTTTAGTTAATCTAAATCCCAAAAAAATAAAAAATGATAATTAGTTTTAAAAAATTATGTAACTTCAAATACACTTTTTTCACTCAGATCCTAGCAAGGAATCCTCACATATTATGTGCAAAAACCTGTGTGAAAAATGCTTCCGAGAGATGCCCAATTATTTTCAATGGGAAAAACCACATTGCCACTCACATGGTCACAATATGTTTTCATATGGTTTCCAAACCCACTTCAATAACTGACATTTTGCTTTATCACTTATACTATAGAATCAATTTCTGGTTTGAATCATTTTAAAAAATATGGCAGGTATTGGCACTCATATTAACCCCTTTCGTTTGGGCAACACCTTGTGCAAACTCATGGCAATTCAACCTGCAAACCTGAGCTTATGATCTAGATTTTCATAGCAAATGCACATCATATTTTTCCAACATGTATTTTGGATGAATAGACCATTAAAGGGAATATGTCACTACGTTTTTACTAATTCATCTGAGAGCAGCATGATGTAGGCAAATAGACCCTGAATCCAATGATGTATCACTCAGTTTACTGGGTGCAATAGTTATGAAAAAATCAGAGTTTTTAGATGTAGCAATGAAGTAGAGCTGAGAAAGCTGCCACTGCCCACACTAGGCTCTTTATGTGCATTGTCTATAGACAGTGAGCTGCTTATCACAGGAGTGGGCGGAGTCAAACTAGCATAGACAAGCTGCTGTATCTGCTGTAGTCCAGCAATGGTAATCACCAGGTGATAATATTTTAACCCCTACCTCATGGTATCTTCAGATAACATAGCAAAAACCTGCTAACAGATTCCTTTTAAAGGAGTTGTCCTCTGTTCTGTAATAGAAGCAGACCACTCCCCAGCCTCCTGGCTTGTGCTTGATGGGGGGCAGTGCACTCCAGCATGATTGATAGTTTGGACTTGCCCCATATTTGCAAAACTGGCCCAATATGTGTGCTTTTTGATGCTGCTATATTGGGCAACTTTAACTCGGCAGCATTCAAGCAGCAAAGTTGCACTTAAGTTGGGTAGGATCAAGCACTAACAGTGCAATCCACAAATCTCGACTATCTTCAGACAATTGTTTGCAAACATTTTTCTGCTTTCTGAAAGCCGCTTGTAATCGTTGCACATGGCCTGGACACGTGAACATGAGCATTTTCCAAACAATCAAATAATAAAATCATAATTATCACCGGAGGAGGGAGGAGTTTAACAAACAGTAACATTAAAAGTTGCTTGCTTTCACAAGTACTATCAAATTATACCTATCGATAAAGATGGGAATGAACTTTTAATATGTCATAAAGTTGTATGAAACCAACAGTGATGTAGAGCGACATGCATTCATGTGAGAAAGAAATGAAAAAATATATTAACATCTCAATAACAGAGCCAATCCGCAGGAATGCAGAAGCAGCTGCAAATGCATGTCTATGGGAGCTACAAAAATTTAAGAACCAGAGAGTAACTGGAGTTGGCACCGCCTCTATATTATTATTATTATTATAATACATTTTTATAGCGCCATTTATACCATGGCGCTTTACATGTGAACGGGGCAAATATAGACAAGTACAATAAACATGAGTAAAACAAGGCACACACAAGTACAGAAGGAGAAAGGACCCTGCCCGCGAGGACTCACAGTCTACAGGGGATGGGTGAGGATACACTAGGAAAGAGTAGAGCTAGTTATGAGGCGGTTCAGTAGACAGAGGATTACTGCAGACTGTGGCCTTGTTGGAAGAGGTGAGTCTTCAGGTTCTTTTTGAAGGTTTCTATGGTAGGCAAGAGTCTGATGTGTTGGGGTAGAGAGTTCCAGAGTATGGGGGAAGCAGGGGAGAAGTCTTGGATGCAGTTGTGGGAGGAAGAGATGAGAGAGGAGTAGAGAAGGAGATCATGTGACGATCAAAGGTTGCGTGTGGGTAGGTATTGATGGAGTGTTAACCAAAATGCATGTGAGGCAAATGCAATTCACTGAAAGAGGAAAGACAAAAGAACGGGTGCGCGGTGTAAATCATTATTAAGTAACAAACTCTAAAACCTGGAAAACAAAAAGAAAAACATTTAAAATTGCGCACATTGGACCAGAACCTGTTTCCTAGGCCAGATATTGGCACTTGGATACAACCCATATAATCGGCATGATAACTAATAGAGCCATGTAATATGGTGAATATCTGAGATAAGTAGGAATGGACACTACCCCTAAAGTGAGTGATGACAAGTAATATTCAGTAAGGAAAAAAGGTGCAATACATGTGACGCCCAAGAGACCGGGGTACCCAGCACCGGACCAATGGGGTCTGTCTCTTGAGGGGAGTGTCACGGGTGGCTTGACCCGGTGCTGTGGCCTCAGGCAATGCACAGTGTAAAGGGTATCGTGAGGGAACAGGCACTTACTTGATCAGCAGCAGGTTCTCCCAGCGGTGATGATCCCAATCCTGGATAGATGGCTATTGTCCAAATGAAAGACTGAGGCACTGAAACGTTTAACCAGTTTACTTTAACAAAAAAGGATTTACAACCAGTCCTGTCACCGGAGTCTGTATGGGAACTCTGAGTTACTTTGACCCTGCCGGGGTCTTCGCCTCTTATTGTACGCAATATCTGTGTGGCCCTGCTGCTGTATGTGAACTGGCTGCCGGCCCAATCTGTCCCCTCCGGGTCCTGGTTCGACGGGCAACCCGAGTCCTTTTATCGGCTTACCCCCTCCAGGAGTACCGCTGAACTCTGTGTCTGTTGCTGCGTCCGACCCTAGTGAAGCTGATATCACCTCACGTTTTTCCGGTTGCTGTATTATATGTAATGAATACAGCCACGGATCCGGTATCCGTCTTTGCGCCTGTTCTGGGTAGTGATTAATGCTACCCGGTTCTCACAATGTCCTTTTTCTCTATCCCTCTTCTCCTCAGGCCGGTGATTTAGGCCTGGTAACAGTCACAGGGCTGTTAGAGATTCAACTGTATGACCTCTCACTTTCAGCTCCTTAGCCCAACTGCCATTTCTTCTCTCAGACCAGAATGGATCAAGGGGAGTCTCTGGAGCTCCCCCTTCTGGCCGGAGGTGGTAGTGCAGTCTTGCTATTTTAGTATTTGTACTTACTGTCAGTAACTATTTTTGTGGCAAATACCCCTAGGGGTGCCACATTCCCCCTTAGTTAAGAACAGTACTCCGGGACTGTGGGACAATAACATTTTGAAATAACAATTAATATGTACAGTCTTAAAAATGAAAAGTTACAAAAACCACTCAAGGAAACAAAAATAGAGTTCTGTAAAAAGTCACTTCAAATAGCGTCCATTAATACAGTTCTATCCTTGAAGGTATTA
Source organism: Ranitomeya imitator (assembly GCF_032444005.1). Classification (NCBI taxonomy): domain Eukaryota; kingdom Metazoa; phylum Chordata; class Amphibia; order Anura; family Dendrobatidae; genus Ranitomeya; species Ranitomeya imitator. The sequence goes on along the minus strand of NC_091283.1, from coordinate 111,669,043 downwards.
GGAAAGGCACTGTACTTAGTGTCCAGGAATTTAGTTCCATTTTTCCAACGGAGTTATCAATATAAAGTCTAAAGAAAGTTCAAAAAGAGCAAAAAGCAAAGTTCAAAAAGCAGTCTTTCCGGAGCTTTGATTTAGTGCCTCCGGGCTGATAAAAAGTTCAAGAATATGCAATAAGTTCATACAGACAAGTCTCTGTAGGCACTGGGCTTAAACGTTGCAGACTGATAACAATGACTATACTACATTTTCTGTTTAACTATATACGGCATAACATATATACAATTCACATTATGAGCTTTATAGTTGGTAATCTGCATACCTGGCCGGTAATTGACCCTGGGTACTACGCTATGATCTACGTAATAGCGGTGTCTCTTCATGTGGTGTACTACTGTCTACTGCGGATGTAGTATCTGCCCGCTCTGCTAAAGATAATTCCACGACTATGGAGTTGGCAAGTCCACCGTGAATGGGATTACTCTGACCAGGAATCTGTTCTTCCTGGCCTGGAACCTCCTGTAGTACGGGGTCAGCCTCTTCCTGTCTTGGGACTTCTGGTATTGGGTTTGGTGTTGGGTAAAAGGCCACCATGGGAACCACTACTGCACCATGGTATGTTAGTAGGGTTTTGGGAAAGTCTCCTATACAGGTGTGATACACTTCCTCTTCTTTTTCCTTTACTGGTTGAACCTGTATGGGTTGAATAACTTCTGGTTCTGGCTGGACAACGTCTGGCTCTTTCAATGCTTCCGGACATAATTTAAGATTGTCTCTTGACACTAGTACAGATGTTAAGCCTCCGTTTTTGCTAATGAGACACATTTTAGGATTATCCACTCTTCTTGGTAAAACTGTGTAGGGTACGGCTTCCCACTGATTGTCCAGTTTATTGGTTCGACGATTTCTCTTGAGCACTTGGTCACCTGGTCTTAATGGGGTCGCTAGAGCATTCTGGTTGAAAGTTCGCTCTTGTCTTTCTCTAGTTTGCTGAAGGCTTCTTTCCACACTCTCTTGCACTTGGCGATACTGCTTTTGCCGTATGATATCCCAATTGGAGTCTTGGACTTCTGCGTCTGGTTTCAGAATTCCCATTTCTAGATCGATTGGTAATTGGCCGGGTCTTGCACGCATAAGGTAAGCTGGGGTGCAATTGGTGGAACTCACCGGGACATGATTATACAGATCCACCAAGTCAGGCAATTTCTCTGGCCATTGATTCCTTTCTGCCTCAGGTAAAGTCTTTAGTAGGTCTATTACAATATGGTTCATCTTCTCGCATAAGCCGTTTGTTTGTGGATGATAGGCCGTCGTCCGGATCTTTTTGCAACAATACATATTACAGAATTCTCTGAAGATCTCTGATTCAAAGGCTGTACCTTGGTCGGTGAGAACCTGTTCCGGATATCCATGGGGTCTACAAAAGTACGTTTGGAACGCTTTGGCTGCTGTTTTTGCTGTCAGATCTTTTACGGGTACTACTACCAAGAAACGTGAATAATGGTCCACGATGGTCAAGGCATAGACATAGCCGGACCGGCTTGGTGTCAACTTCACGTGGTCCATGGCTACAAGTTCAAGTGGTTGTTTGGTGATTATGGGCTGCAGTGGTGCTCTTTGGTTCTTTTGATCGTTTCTTCTGAGGTTACACGGGCCACAATTTCTGCACCACTGTTCGATTGATTTTCTCATCCCGACCCAATAAAATCTTTCTCTTAGAAGTACTTCTAACTTTTTCCAACCGAAGTGACCAGCACCATTATGGTAAGCTTCGAGGACCATCTTCACATCTTGTTTAGGCACAATAATCTGCCAAACCAATTCATGTGTTTTCGGATTGGTGTATCTTCTACAGAGCTTCCCTTGATACAGGAACATTTTGCCTCTCTCTTTCCAGAGTTGATGCGTCTCTTCTGGGGCATCCTCATCGGGATATGCACTTTGCTCAGTTAACAGTTCCTTCACCAACTTCACAGCCGGATTGCTGTCTTGGGTGTCAGCCCATCTATGGTGTGCTAACGTATTTAAATTCACCTCTTGTTGTTTCTGATAGGTACTTGACTGATGATGTTTTGCCTTGGGATGATGGAAGGCTGGTAGTTCAATTTCTTCAAGCTCCCCCATTTCTTCTTCTACATCTCTCAAGTGTGGCATCCGGGATAGGGCATCGGCATTTCCATTCTTGCGACCTGCTCGATACTTGATCTTGAAGTTGTAATTAGATAACCGGGCTATCCATCGCTGTTCTAACGCACCTAATTTGGCTGTGTCCAGGTGGGTCAACGGATTGTTGTCAGTATAGACAATAAATTCTGCAGCGGCCAGATAGTGTTTGAAACGTTCAGTCACAGCCCAAACTACTGCCAGTAGTTCCAATTTGAAGGAGCTGTAATTTTCTGAATTTCTTTCAGTAGGCCGGAGCTTTCTACTTGCAAAGGCGATGACTTTCTCCCGACCTTCTTGCTTTTGTGACAGCACCGCTCCTAGTCCCACATTACTGGCATCGGTGTAGAGGATGAAAGGTTGATGGTAATCTGGGTATGCCAGAACCTCTTCTCCGGTTAGTGCCTTCTTTAGTTGTTCAAAGGAGTCTTCCCTTTCGTCGTTCCACTGAAAAGGAGGGTTTCGGTTTGAAGGTTTCTTCGTCTGCCCTACCAAGGTGTCTTGCAAGGGTGCTGCCAACTTGGTAAATCCTTTTATAAATCTGCGATAGTAACCTACCAATCCCAGGAATTGTCTCACTTCTTTTGCGCTGGTAGGTCTTGGCCAATCCCTTATGGCGCTTATTTTCTCGGGATCTGGTGCTACTCCCTCCGAACTCACGATGTGTCCCAGGTACTGTACCTTTGGCTTGAGAAGGTGACATTTGGATGGCTTGACTTTCATGCCATACCTGGATAAGGCTTCGAACACTTCTGCCAGGTCTATTAAGTGTTGTTCGTAAGTCTTTGAGTAGACGATCACATCATCTAGGTACAGGAGGACGGTCTCGAAGTTCTTGTGTCCGAGGCAGCATTCCATCAGCCGCTGGAAGGTACCGGATGCGTTGCAGAGTCCGAACGGCATGTGATTAAATTCACATAGACCCATTGGTGTGGTGAATGCCGTCTTTTCCTTATCTCGCTCAGCCACAGGGACTTGCCAATACCCGCTTGTTAAGTCTAAGGTGGAAAAATAATTAGCAGATTTCAAAGCAGTTAAGGACTCTTCTATCCTAGGCAAGGGGTAGGCGTCTTTATGGGTGATGTTATTAATCTTCCGGTAGTCTACGCACATTCTCATGGTTCCGTCCTTTTTTTTGACAATCACTAGAGGGGCCGCCCAGGGGCTACAGCTGTCTCTTATTACCCCGGCCTGTTTCATCTCCCTCAGCATATCTTTTGCACATTGATAGTGAGCGGGCGGTATGGGTCTATATCTTTCTTTTATTGGGGGATGGTCACTGGTGGGGATTGTGTGTTCTACCCCTTCTATCCGTCCGAAGTCCAATGGGTGTTTACTGAAGACTTGTTCATATTCCGTCACTAGCCTATACACCCCTTGTTTTTGATGGGTAGGTGTTGAATTTATGCCCACGTGTAGCTGTTGGCACCAATCCTCCATTTCTCCATCTGAGCCATTGCCTTCCACCTGACAGGTTGGTTCTAAGGGCTCAATGGTTGTGATGGCATTGTTGTCAACAGTATATAGCTTTGCCATTGTAGCATACCTTGGCAAAGTGACCTCTTCCTCTCCACAGTTCAAAAGTCGTACCGGCACTCGTCCCCGGTGTACCTCGACTATCCCTCGTGCTGTGAGTATAGTGGGCCTGCTGTCGGTGTACACTGGTTCTATTAAGGCGTGATAATCTCGTCCCTTAGTACCAATGGCTGCTCTACACCATACTAGCATTTCTGTTTTTGGTGGGATTACAATAGATGTTGGATCACTTACCCTCACACTGCCGATTTCTCCACCTGCAACTTCTACCTGTTGCCTTAACATCAATACTTTTATTTCCCTCCGGAGAACTCTCTGCTGGCAGGATTGGGCAGTTTCAGCAATTTGCTGTAAGACAGAAATGACTTCGGAAAAGCAGTTCTCTAACACATTCATTCCTATCAATACAGTTGGTTCACAGTTCCGCCGGTCAACATCAACAACAATTATACCCTGTTTCTTCAATTCTACTTTACCAATCTTTATGGTCATCTCCCTGAATCCTAGTTTCGGTACCAACTTACCATTACTGGCCCATATATCTAGTTCAACATCAGAGGGCCCTTTATCAAGATCTGCATCAGCCCAGTACCTCTTATAAAGGATATACGGTATAGATGAAATCTGGGAACCTGTGTCCAGCAAAGCGTTGAGGGGCATTCCGTCCAGCACGATAGGGATAATGGGTCGTCCTCCGATGTACCTGTCGTGCCAGGGTGTTGGGCCTTGAAAGTTCATTCCTGCGAAGCGGCCCGCATTCCCAGGGGATTCCCGTTTAAATCACAATCTCATGCAAAGTGGCCTGGCTGCTGGCAACGGCGGCAAATGGGCTGTCCATCCGGTTGGTAGCGGTCGCGGGGTCGTCCTCTCCATGTCGGGTATCTCCGGGGTCTCATCCATGGAACACCTTCTCTACGGTTTGACAACTCCATCTTGGGTCCTCTCATCTCCTGCATGGTTTTAGCCATTGAAGCAACAACATCAGTTAAAGAGTCAAGCTTTTGTTGAAGAGCCTCATTAGTACTGGGCCCCAGGGGCTTAGCAATGGCCCCGGACATAGCTGATGTCACTGGTACTCCATGTTGTTGAGGAGCCTCTGCCATGAGTTGCGCAGGATCCTGATCCCGAGGTGCCTCTGCCAGCTGGAGACGTATAACGCTCTCCTTTAATTGGGCAAATGTCAATTCAGGGTTCTTAAAAACAAGCATGCTCACATGCCCCCGGTGAGAAGGGGTGTAGAGTCCCTCAATAAATTGATCTCTTAGCAGTTTATCCGCTCCGGTGTTAAAAATGGGTTCAGCCAGTGTAAGTGATTTAAGGGCTTCCTGCAGGTTTAAGGCAAAGTCTCTCACGCCCTCATTAACTTTTTGTTTGCAATTAAAGAATCGTACTTTAGCTTTGCTGCTGGCAGTGGTTTCAAATGTAGCTTTTAATCCAGCAAATATGCGTTCAACAGTGCCTTTTAGATCAGCTGCCCATGCTGTGACTTCTCGCTTAGCATGGCCACTTAACTGCATCATCAGGAGACTAACATGCTGAACTTCACCCACAGGGAACATGTCAAAATGGGCCAGCATCTTTTCTCTGAAATCGTCAAGGGTATTAGGCTCACCTTCATACATTGGAAGCCATGGGCCACCCGGGGTATATGGCATCAGCACCGGCATGATGGGCGCCACTCCTTGCACCGCTGCGCTACCGGACTCTCTATCGACACTCTGTCTTTCAGCTGCATTAGCGTCGCCGGGTGCTGCGGCGTCTCCGTGCTGCGACATACTGTGCCCCCTTAGTTAATCCGGACCCTTCCGGTCCTCCGCTTCCGTCGGGATAGTGTAGATTCGTTCCGCTGCGCAGCAGGATCGATTTTCCCCTTGCTCTGATGTCAGAGCGCTCAGCTTGGTGCCGCCCACAATGACACGCCCCCTGCTGCTCCCACCCACCGCGCTCTGTAATGGCGGATTCTGAAGTTTTTCAGTTAGACTGGGGCTCAGGTGATGGCGTAGCTCAATTAACAGTCTCGTGCCTAACGGTTATGAAGTGATTACCTCAGGGGATGGCGGCCATCTTTACTCCATTATAACCAATGGGGAAAAGTCACCTTCAATAGCTTTCAATGGAGAATGGATTCCTCTTCAATAAAGTCAATTTTCAAGATTTCTCATCCAAGCCCCCACAGCCTTGGGCTCCAATCACGGCACACAACACCCGGTATACGGGCTGGCTAGATCCTGTTCGTGACGCCAATTGTGACGCCCAAGAGACCGGGGTACCCAGCACCGGACCAATGGGGTCTGTCTCTTGAGGGGAGTGTCACGGGTGGCTTGACCCGGTGCTGTGGCCTCAGGCAATGCACAGTGTAAAGGGTATCGTGAGGGAACAGGCACTTACTTGATCAGCAGCAGGTTCTCCCAGCGGTGATGATCCCAATCCTGGATAGATGGCTATTGTCCAAATGAAAGACTGAGGCACTGAAACGTTTAACCAGTTTACTTTAACAAAAAAGGATTTACAACCAGTCCTGTCACCGGAGTCTGTATGGGAACTCTGAGTTACTTTGACCCTGCCGGGGTCTTCGCCTCTTATTGTACGCAATATCTGTGTGGCCCTGCTGCTGTATGTGAACTGGCTGCCGGCCCAATCTGTCCCCTCCGGGTCCTGGTTCGACGGGCAACCCGAGTCCTTTTATCGGCTTACCCCCTCCAGGAGTACCGCTGAACTCTGTGTCTGTTGCTGCGTCCGACCCTAGTGAAGCTGATATCACCTCACGTTTTTCCGGTTGCTGTATTATATGTAATGAATACAGCCACGGATCCGGTATCCGTCTTTGCGCCTGTTCTGGGTAGTGATTAATGCTACCCGGTTCTCACAATGTCCTTTTTCTCTATCCCTCTTCTCCTCAGGCCGGTGATTTAGGCCTGGTAACAGTCACAGGGCTGTTAGAGATTCAACTGTATGACCTCTCACTTTCAGCTCCTTAGCCCAACTGCCATTTCTTCTCTCAGACCAGAATGGATCAAGGGGAGTCTCTGGAGCTCCCCCTTCTGGCCGGAGGTGGTAGTGCAGTCTTGCTATTTTAGTATTTGTACTTACTGTCAGTAACTATTTTTGTGGCAAATACCCCTAGGGGTGTACATATGCAGACAATGAATAATGCAGTTTCAAAAAAATACACTGTGTGCAGAATTATTAGGCAAGTTGTATTTTAGAGGATTATTTTTATTATTGATCCACAACTATGTTCTCAATCAACACAAAAGACTCATAAATATCAAAGCTTGATATTTTTGGAAGTTGAAGTGTTTTTTTTTAGATTTGGCTATCTTAGGAGGATATCTGTTTGTGCAGGTAACTATTATACTGTGCATAATTATTAGTAGTGTTGAGCATTCCGATACTGCAAATATTGGGTATCGGCCGATATTCGCGGTATCGGGATTGCGATACTGAGCTCCGATACTTTTGCAATATCGAATACCTGAATCGGAAGTTCCCATAATACTATGAGCCAGTTTTATTTAATTCAGCCAATGAGGAATCCTAAGAAGTTTGGGCACATCCTGTTATGCATATTAGGCATTTAACTACTGGCATGGCTGTGATTGGCTGCTGAAATGATGTCATGATGCACCATAAAAGCCTCTGCCACCATTTTGGGTTCACTCTGCTGTGAATTCAGTTAGGGACAGGATGCTGCTATTCTGACTGAGGGACAGTTTGAGATAGCGATTTGCTTCATTGTGCTTTACCCAGGCTACTTTAGCAACCGCTGTGTGAGAACTTTTTTTTTGCCTTGCAGCGCTGTTCACGGCTGTCTGCAAGGTCTCTGTGTATGTGAGTGCAGCTCACGCTGCAGTGCGTTCTGCAGCCAAATCTGGTTGTATTTTCCTCAGCGTGCATCACTGCCTCATACTGTTCTATTGTCCTTTTTTGCATTTGTGCTGTTGCACATTTTTGCTGATTTCTCCTATTATTCTGTTTCCATCCGTATCCAGCTAGATAGCATGCAACCACTATATACAGTAGGAGTAGATAGAGGAGCGTTTCTGCAGCCTTGCAGCGCCATTCACGGCTCGCTGCAGTGTCTTCTGCAGCCACATCTGGTTGTAGTCCGCTCAGCGTGCGTCACTGCCTCATGCATTGTCCTTTTTTTCATTAGTGCAGCCTATTTTTTCTGATTTCTCCTATTAGTGGTGTGTTTCCATCCGTATCCAGCTAGATTGAAAAAAGTCACAGAGAAAAATGCAGAGATGTTTACCTGCTGAAGCCTCCAACCAAATGCACTGCAGGGTGCAGCGGACCCGATTAATGATGGCAAACACACAGGTGCAAAAAATACGCGATAATAGTCTGTATGTGGCGTTGTTCATACAGGCAATGCAGAGCATCTGGTTTACAGCCTATTATTAACGCACATATATGCGGGCCGCCCAGTGCTACAAAATGCATGCTGTGCGAACAGAGGCCAACAGTTTACAGAGCCATCTTGGTCCGACTGCACCCTGCAAGTTAAAGTGCAAAGAAACCACATATCAATGTATGTAAGGTATCGGGTCCGCTGCACCCTCCAGTGCATTTGGTTGGAGGCTTCAGCAGGTAAACATCTCTGTGACTTTTTTCAATTTTTTGGAGGATTTTTAAGTCCTCTTTTTGTGTCAGTGAGCTTTTATTCTATGTTTAGCGTAAGGACCTGCAAAATGTAAGGACCCTTGACGCGGGTTGCCAGCTTACGTATAGAGGCCCCAATATAAACTAATACCTTACATACATTGATATGTGGTTTTTTTGCTCGCTGGGATTCACGGGCATGCGCAGTGCATATCTTTGCCTCTCACTCATCTCCCTCTGCCTTCTTCAGACTATCGGAATTAAAATAAACCCTTTCTTTCCTTGTAGGTTCATTCTACATGAAGGAAAACAACTAAGAATAATGTAGAATGTATTGGGGGAGGTGAAGGAGACATTAAAGGCATAGAGGTTTAGCCCAATCAAATGGAATAGCAAAAATTATTTTTTTTTTAAGAAGTTCAGAGTTACAAAGATATTGACTATGTTAAGCTTTTTTATATTTTGTCAGATATTTATGTTTCACTACTTCCATGCTCTTCACCTTCTTTTTTACTTCCCCCACACTTTCTTCTTCATCATCCTCAGCAGCAGCATCTTTTTCATCAACTTCTTCTTCACCTTATTCATCTTCTTCTTCTTCACCTTCTTCCTATTATTCTTTTTTTTTACATTCTTCATATTCTTCTTATTCAACTATTATTCTTCTTCATATTCTACTTCTTCATCTTCTTCATATTCTTATTTGTGACAGGCATTCCTGTAGTTGTTATCTATAAAAGTTTGAAGATTACACATTCCGTTCTGCCTGTCACAAAATATTTACAACAGGATTTGTCCGCGTTCAGTTTTGCCTGCAGCAGCAGGTTTTTTCCAGGGGCACCACGAGGAGGAACGGACTCACCCCCATACACTGCTTAGTCTTCTTCTGCTTATAATTTAGATAATATCTTTTGCCCTGATTTTTAGTCTTATGCTTAATGTTTTTCTGCTTTTTGTTCTGCAGCTTCTTGTTCTTCTGCTTCTTGGTCTTCTGTCTCTAGTGCTTCTGTATCTTGGTGGTTGTCTTCTTGCTCTTTGTCCTTTTGGTCATATTCTTCAGGGTCATCTTCTTGATCTTCTTCGGGGTGGTCTTCAGGGTCGTCGTCATCTCCGGGGTTGTCATCTTCTTCGGGGTAGTCTTCAGGGTCATCGTCTCTAGGGTCGTCGTCTCAGGGGTCGTCGTCTCCGAGGTCGTTGTCTTCTTCGGGGTGGTCTTCAGGGTCGTCGTCTCCAGGGTCGTCATCTCCGGGGTCATCGTATTCTTCGGGGTGGTCTTCAGGGTCGTCTTTAGGGTAGTCGTTAGAGTGATCCAGACGTGATTACCAAAAACCATTTCAAAAAGCTTGAACTTGGAAATGTAGCTGAAGGTACAAGAGCCAATGGAACTAACGAGGACCAGCTGATGGTACTGGAACCCAGTTACTAAGCAGGAGGTACCCGTGCCAGAAAGCACTACCAAAGACCACCAGACGTTGGTGAAACTCGGACACCGAGAAGGAGGCACCTAAGCTCTGCCTGGAACCAGCTGACGGTACTGGAACCTAGGGCGACCTATTCAAGATTGACTTCCAAAGAACCAGCTAATGGTGCTGGAACTCAGATAGGCAGCAGAAGGTCCATATGAAAAAAAAATTGCAAGGCTGCGGCTGGAGTTACCGAAAACCCACAGTCCTACAGGGGGAGTTTGTGCTATTGGCACAATGAAACCAGCCTTCATTGCCAGATCCCGCAGCCCACATAGGAAGCACCTAAACTGCAGGCACTATAGAGTTGGCTAACTCGATCGCAACACGACAGGACAACATATTGGAGGCAAAGTGACCTTGACACTACCCAAAAACAGCTGGCGTACTGGAACAGGAGGGAGTACCCGTGCCAAAGACACTTCTGAGCAGCAACTGCCAGTGTTGGAGCCCAGGGACTGCAGGAGAAACAGAATGTAGGCAGAGACCTAATTGGAGCAAGTTTAATATCTGTAGTAGTGTGAATGTGGAGGGAGCAGGAGATATTGCCGCACACATAGCAGGGGATCAGCTGATGTTACTGAACCCCAATAGCACGGCAGCAAGTGTTGACTGTGCAGACGGCACTTCTGAGCTGCAACTGGCAGTGTTGGAGCCCAGGGTCAATGCCAGAAACAGAGTGTAGCCAGAGGCCTAATTGGAGCAAGTTTAATATCTGTTGTAGTGTGCGTGTGGACAGAGCAGGAGAAATTGCCGGATACACAGCAGGGGATCAGCTGAAGTTACTGAACCCCAAAAACAGAGGAGCAAGTGTTGACTGTGCAGACGGCACTTCTGAGCAGCAACTGGCGGTGTTGGAGCCCAGGGTCAATGCTAGAAACTGAGTGTAGCCAGAGGCCTAATTGGAGCAAGTTTAATATCTGTTGTAGTGTGAGTGTGAACGGAGCAGGAGAAATTGCCGGATACAGAGCAGGATATCAGCTGATGGTACTGAACCCCAATAACACGGCAGCAAGTGTTGACTGTGCAGATGGCACTTCTGAGCAGCAACTGGTGGTGTTGGAGCCCAGGGTCAATGCTAGAAACAGAGTGTAGCCAGAGACCTAATTGGAGCAAGTTTAATATCTATTGTAGTGTGAGAGTGGACGGAGCAGGAGCAATTGCCGGATACACAGCAGGGGATCAGCTGAAGTTACTGAACCCCAATAACAGAGGAGCAAGTGTTGACTGTGCAGACGGCACTTCTAAGCAGCAACTGGCAGTGTTGGAGCCCAGGGTCAATGCTAGAAACAGAGTGTAGCCAGAGGCCTAATTGGAGCAAGTTTAATATCTGTTGTAGTGTGAGTGTGGATGGAGCAGGAGAAATTGCCGGATACACAGCAGGGGATCAGCTGAAGTTACTGAACCCCAAAAACAGAGGAGCAAGTGTTGACTGTGCAGATGGCACTTCTGAGCAGCAACTGACGGTGTTGGAGCCCAGGGTCAATGCTAGAAACAGAGTGTTGCCAGAAGCCTAATTGGAGCAAGTTTAATATCTATTGTAGTGTGAGTGTGGACGGAGCAGGAGAAATTGCCGGATACACAGCAGGGGATCAGCTGACGTTACTGAATCCCAATAACACGGCAGCAAGTGTTGACTGTGCAAACGGCACTTCTGAGCAGCAACTGGCGGTGTTGGAGTCCAGGGATTACAGTTCAGGTGGTAGAAACATGAACACAACAGGAGACCTGGATACTGTTGCTAACCAATTATTTAATCTGGAAGAGGAGTGGCAAATTCATGCGAGATCCAGGCCTTGTTCATTTTCAGAAACATAAGCCAGTCAACATTATTGGAGGATTGTCGCATGTGACGGTCTGTTAGTACACCACCTGTGACACTAAAGACGCGTTCCAATAATCCACTAGCAGCAGGGCAAGCCAGCACCTCCAATGCGTACTGGCTAAGCTCTGGCCATGTATCCAGCTTAGAGACCCAAAACTTGAAGGGGAAGAGCCATGTGGGAGAACACTGAGAGGGCAAGACATGTAGTCTGTCACCATCTGACGGAAACGTTGCCTCCTGCTGACTGGAGCTGTCTGTGATGGTGTGGACATTTGTGGCGGGGACACAAATCTTTGCCACATTTGGGCCATACTGGTCTTGCCTTGTGCTGAGGCGTTGCTTCTGCCCCCTCTTTGTGCAGAGCTTCATCCACTGCCTCCATGCACTGAGCTGCTTTGTAAAGCACTAGCAGCACTGCTCTCAGTTGTAATGGAGAACATGATGGAATGCACCAGTTTGTCTTGGTACTCTCGCATTTTACTCTCCCGATTCAACGGTGTTATGAGGCTTTATAAGTTGTCCCGGTAATGAGGAACTAGGAGGGTGTACACTCAATAATCAGCCGTGTTGAGAATGTGGGCGATGTGGCGGTCTTTTTCAGGCACTGCAGCAAGAAATCAACCATGTGCTGCAGATTGCCAACTGGCCAAGAAACGCTGTCCCCTGCTTGAGGCGTCATATCTGCCTGCTCTGCATCACCCTACCCTCGCTCTACATACTGACTACTAGAGCATTGTGTAACTCCCTCCTCTAGACAGATGTCTTCCTCCTCCATTAACTCCTCATCATCCTCCTCACAAAGTGTCCCCTGCCTAGGCCTTTGTGAGGAACCACGTTGTGCAGACTGTCCAGAAGCAGATGGCATTTGTGACTCCTCATCCTCCACCTCTTCCACAACCTCCTCCCTTAGTGCTTGCAGTGTTTTTTCAAGCAGGCAGATAAGGGGGATAGTCATGCTGACTAGTGCATCATCTGCACTCGCCATCCGCGTGGAATCATCGAAGGCATGCAAAACGTGGCAGATGTCCTTCATAGAGGCCCACTCAGTGGTGTTGAAGTGTGAATGGCGTGCAGTGCGACTTGTTTGCGCCTGATGCAGATGGTACTCCATTACTGCTGCCTGCTGCTCACACAACCACTCCAACATATGTAACATTGAATTCCACCTGGTGGGTAGGTCACATATGATGCGATGTTCTGGAAGGCGAAATTGGCGCTGCAGAGCTGCAATGCATGATCTTGCCATGCTGGAACGCCACAAGTGTGCGCACTCCATGCGGACCTTGTGCAGCAATGCATCAAGATCCGGATAGTCCCTCAAAAAACTCTGCATGACCAAGTTGAGCACATGTGCCAGACATGGGATGTGAGTGAGGTTGCCTAGGCCCAGAGCTGCCACCAGATTTCGGCCATTGTCACAAACTACCATGCCTGGCTTGAGATTCGCTGGCACGAACCACACATCGCTCTCCTGCCTGATGGCATTCCAGAGCTCCTGCACTGTGTGGCTTTGATTCCCCAAATAAATTAATTTCAATACGGCCTGTTGACGTATGGCCATGGCTGTGCTCATATTGGTCGTAACAGGTAAGCCTTCACAGGTGCATGTGGAGGTAGACTGTGATGGCTCCTGCAGCGCTGATTCAGAGGAAGTGGGGTATGAGGAGGAGTCAATGTGTACAGACTGGATTCCTGCAATCCCTGGAGTTGGCAGAACACGTACAGTGCCACTCTCAAGATCTGTGCATGGCTCCACAACATTTACCCAATGGGCAGTGAGGGAAAGGTATCATCCCTGTCCATGGTTACTGGTCCACGCATCGGTGGTCAGGTGGACCTTGCTACTGACGGCGTTTAGTAGCGCATGTTTAATGTTTCCCTCCACATGCTTTTGCAGGGCAGGGACGGCTTGCCTGCTGAAATAAAAGTGGCTGGGCACGTTGTATTGTGGGACTGCCAATGCCATGAAGTTACGGAAGGTGTCAGTCTCCACCAGCCTGAATGAGAGCATTTCAAGGGACAGTAGTTTTGCAATGCCAGCATTCAGAACCTGTGCTGGGGGGTGGTTTGCCGAGTATGGGCACCTTTTCTCCCATACCTCTGCTACCGATGGCTGTAGACTGGCCTGGGAGTGTGAGGATGACAGGGAACATGGTGCTGTGGGTGGAATTACACTGTGTCTCTGTACAGCAGTGCCAGAGGTTCTTCCATGGCGATCCTGTGAGGAAGCCGAACCAGCTGTGTGTGAGCTGGAGGAAGAGGCTAAAATATGAGCTGAAGAGGTGGTAGGTGCCGCTGTAGGTTGGGCTAGGTCTTTAGTGTGTCTTTGTAACTCTACCACGTGCTTGGTCCCCACATGTTTCCACATATTTGTGGTATTGAGGTTGCTGACACATTTCCCTCTTTTCACTTTCTAATGACACAGCTTGCATTTGACAAAGCAAATGTCATCTGCAACTGTGTCAAAAAAGGACCAGGCACTGCAAGTCTTGGGAGCGCCCGTTTTAGGTTTTGGAAAAGGCATGCTCCTAATGGGTGCCGAAGTGGAGGCTACAGGCAACCCATTCTGCCCCCTCCCTCTCCCTCCTTTTTTGGCCATTTGGGGAATCTCTTCCTCAGAGCTGCTCCCACCACCTTCCTGTACCTCACGCCATGATGGGTCAATGACCTCATCATCTATACTATCCTCTTCCAACAACTGCTTCCTCTGGGTAGTCCCGGCAGCATAGTACGCACTAGAAAGTGGCACCTGAGTCTCATCATCAGATGCGTACTGAGGTGTGCTGACCGTAGGCACTGGCCCACCCGCCTCTTCAGATTCAGAGAGACAAAGCAGTCGCGCATCACTGCATACTGCCTCTTCTTCAATTTCTCAAATGCTGCTTGGCTGGCCCCTTCTTTCCAAGCCAAGAGATTTAGAGAACAGAAGTAGAGATGGCTCCTGTCTAGGGCTCTCTGACTGCCTGTGCAATTTGGCAGGGCTTAGTGTGCTTATTCCTAAACAGCTGCTAACAGGTATAAGAAACACTAATTTTATAAAGTGTGGACTAGACTTTAATATGAGCTAATGTGGCCTACACAACTGTAAAGTGGAGTGTTTGGTGAATTTTATTTAGATTTTATTTTTAACAAAAAAATGGATGTGCCCAAAGATGTCAAACCGATAGTATCACAAACTTTTTGTAGCATTACAATGCAGGAAGGTAACCTACAATGCAATAGATGAGGCTCCAAAAAATAGGCTAATACTAATCTGGCTGGGGCTGCAGGGCACAAGGCTGCAGAAAGGCTCCTCTATCTACTCCTATATAGTGCATGCAATCTAGCTGGATACGGACGGAAACACACCACTAATAGGAAAAATCAGGAAAAATGGGCTGCACTAATGAAAAAAAGGACAATGGAACAGTATGAGGCAGTGACGCACGCTGAGCGAACTACAACCAGATGTGGCTGCAGAACAGACTACAGCGTGAGCTGCACTCACACACAGAGACCTTGCAGACAGCCATGAACAGCGCTGCAAGGCTGCAAAAAAAGCACCTCTATTTACTCCTATATAGTGTTTGCACGCAATCTAGCTGGATACGGATGGAAACACACTAATAGGAGAAATCAGGAAAAATGTGCAGCAGCACTAATGCAAAAAAGGACAATGTAACAGTATGAGGCAGTGACGCACGCTGAGCGGACTACAACCAGATGTGGCTGCAGAACAGACTACAGCATGAGCTGCACTCACACATAGAGCCTGGGTAAAGCACAATGAAGCAAATCGCTATCTCAAACTGTCCCTCAGTCAGAACAGCAGTGTCCTGTCCCTAACTGAATTCACAGCAGAGTGAACCCAAAATGGCGGCAGCGGCTTCTATAGTGCATCATGACATCATTTCAGCAGCCAATCACAGCCATGCCATTAGTTACATGCCTAACATGCATAACAGGATGTGCCCACACTTCTTAGGATTCCTCATTGGCTGAATTAAGTCAAACTGGCTCATTGCATTATGGGAACTTCCGATTCCGGAATTCGATATTGTAAAAGTATCGGAACTCCGATACCACGAATATCGGCCACTAACCGATATTTGCAGTATCGGAATTCTCAAAACTAGTTCTGGCACAATGTGCACAATTTGAAATATTAGTTTTATTGTCCATATCTTTGTGTTTATTACTTAATAAAGATTTACATTGTTTAAATTTAAGAAGTACAACCAGTCTTTTGTACATGTCTTTCCTTCTTTTTATTCATTACAAAATTAAAGAACCATTGTGTTTGGCAATTTTTAAATAAGCCTGCAACCATCTGAGTGCCTTATAGCAGGTGACAGGTCATTGTTCTTATAGATGCTGATCTCAGCAATATGACAACATTTGTACATTTAAGGAATATTGTTGATATGTCATAAATATCACAAATGGGAATATCTCTTTAAGAGGAAAAAATATTTTTATTTGCCTTTGAAACCTATTTTTGGAAATAAAAGGTTCATGTTACCATCTGTGTGTTTATTTACTAAGTATCTCCAGGGGATTGGTGATCTATAAGACACTTATTACTACTTTTGAAATTAATATTCATAAAATTCACGCCTCTTACATCCTCGCAATTCTTCCTTCATCCTCAATCTGTTCTCTTATTAAATATAGCTTCCAATATAAACCCGTTTGATGATTTTTATGTTTGCATTGCTATCATAAACCGAACCAAGCGAATATAAGAAGAAAAATTTTTTTTTACAATATCTTTAAACTGGGATTAGCAATTGAAAAATAATACAGAAAACTTAATTAGATTTCTCAGGAAATAAGGCCGGGAAGGAGCCTCCCAGCACATAGACCTTAGAACAACAAATAGTTTATCACAGATAATTGTACTACAGGTTCTTGATCCAATTGTTCTGCTGAAGCTACTTTCCAATAAGCCCACAGTATTGATTTGTAGTTAAACAAAGCAAAACAATTTACATTCATTTCTAGTACAATTTTTTCGACCCATAAACAAATAACGTGAAAGAGTCCAGAGGGTATATAGCAAGCGGCAATGTTTGTAGTTAAACACAGCATATCAACAGAACACCAAGTTTATACAGAATCTGCTATATTAAACATGGCAAACATATTAGGAAGGCTCACATTGCTTTAGATGTGACTTGAATAGTGCTGGTCTGGCAACTGAAGGAATAAATATACATATTTAAAATGGAATGATACTGTGTATATGTATGTACAGTATATATACTGTATATATATATATACATATATATATATATATGTATATATATATATATATATATATATATATATATATATATATATATATATATATATATACAGCTCTGGCAAAAATTAAGAGACGACCACATCAAAACCCTGTCATGGTCAGCCCGGTCTCCAGACCTGAACCCCATTGAAAACCTCTGGAATGTAATCAAGAGGATGAAGGATAGTCACAGGCCATCTAACAAAGAACAACTGCTTAATTCTTTGCACCAGAAACAGTGGGAAAGACTGGTGGCAAGCATGCCAAGACGCATAAAGGCTGTGATTAAAAATCATGGTTATTCCACAATGTATTGATTTCAATTCTGAATTCTTCCCAAGTTAAAACATTAGTATTGTTGTTTCCAAATGATTATGAACTTGTTTCCTTTGCATTATTTGAGGTCTGAAAGCACTGTTTTTTTCATTTTTACCATATTTCTTTGTCAGAAAAAAAACCCCAAAATGTATTGCTTGGAAATTTGGAGACATGTTGTCAGAACTTTATAAACTAAAAGGACAATTTACATTTTACTCAAAAACATCCCTATAAAGAGAAAAGTCAGACAAACTGAACATTTTGCAGTGGTCTCTTAATTTTTGGCAGAGCTGTATATATAAATATATATATATGAGGCATCGTGATTACTCGCTAATCCCGCCCCCTGCACAGTAGCTCCACCCCCACCCCATTACCACACATAATCCCGCCCCCACCCCATTACCACACATAATCCCGTCCACACACATTACCACATGAGGCTCCATCCTCACACATTACCACACGATGCTCTGTCCACACACATTACCAAACGAGACTCCGTCCACACACATTACTACACGAGGCTCCGTCCCCACAAATTACCTCACGAGGCTCCGTCCCCACACATTACAACACGAAGCTCCGTCCCCACACATTACCACACGAGGCTCCGTCCCCACACATTACCACACGAGGCTCCATCCACACACATTACCACACGATGCTCCATCCTCACACATTACCACACGATGCTCCGTCCCCGCACATTACCACATGAGGCTCCATCCACACACATTACCACACAAGGCTCTGTCCACACACATTATCACACGTGGCTCCGTCCTCACACATTACCACACATGGCTCCGTCCCCACACATTACCACACGAGGCTCCGTTCCCACACATTACCACACGATGCTCCGTCCTCACACATTACCACACGAGGCTCCATCCCCACACATTACTACACGATGCTCCGTCCTCACACATTACCACACGAGGCTCCGTCCCCCACATTACCACACAAGGCTCTGCCTCCCCACATTACCACACGCAGCAATTCAACCACTTCAGCCAAGGTAAACGTACATTTAATTGCATAATCACCAGCAGCGTTAATTAGATATCAATGAGCGTGCCGAGCATTAGCTGGCTGGAGACAGCTAGTATATATATATATATATATTACTCTCATCAGGGCCGTGGGGTACTCGGAACCGGGTCCGACAGTTCTTTGGGGAAGTGACAAGGCTGTGACCCGACTCCGGAGCCCTGGCAGTGCCATCAAATGGGGAATATGTATATGAGATTTAACGTGACGCCACCTGCGGTGTTCGGCAACAGATGGCCGCTGCTAAAGGAGACCGCTGGGGCTGATGGGTCTGCTCCCAATAGGCGGAGCGCGGCCCCAGGGCTATCGGTTCTGTTTATGCAAGAGATCACTGGAGGACACAAGGACTGTAGTTTTCTTTTCCTTTACTTGATAGTTAATAGTACAAACTGGGGCACTAGTAACAGATTGTGATGGAGAGCCGGGCAGACTGGAAGCAATTTTGGATACACCTGGCCAGGTAGGTACGGAGCTCTTCCTTCTGCGCTGACCTCCCTTTTTCTTTGCTGCCTCACCGCTCATCCTCCTGCAGCTAACTTTCACTCTCTGTTTTTAAAAACAAACTGTTGCCCACATGGCAGGCAGCTTGAGCCTATCACAGGTGCCACTCCTTTGTGTCAGCTCCAGTCTCTGGTATGCTGCTGTGCCGCCGTGTATTAGATCGGTCAAGGAGACCTGCAGTCCTCTGATCTCCGGATTTAGCTGCCAGGATTTCAGTACCCACGCAACCACGGATTCCAGTATCCGGTTCCTAGCGCTCAGCTCTGGGGCGAGTTTAATCACAGCTTCACTTCCGAGGTTCTGCTCTTCTTTTCTCCTACTGACACCTGGTAAGGGGACCCCTCCTTGCTTCCAGGCATGACATTACTCCCCGTGAGGGAGGCAATACCACTGTGGCAACCAGATCTCAGTAGCAACCCATACAATCCACATAGGAAGACTAATCAAACTATATATATATATATATATATATATATATATATATGTGTGTATGTATATATATATATATATATATATATATAGTATACATATACAGTACAGATCAAAAATTTAGACACACGCTCTCATTTAAAGATTTTTCTGTATTTTCATGACTATGAAAATTGTAAATTCACACTGAAGGCATCAAAACTATGAATTAGCACATGTGGAATTATATACTTAATAAAAAAGTGTGAAACAACTGAAAATATGTCTTATATTCTAGGATCTTCAAAGTAGCCACCTTTTGCTTTGATGACTGCTTTACACACTCTTGGTATTCTCTTGATGAGCCTCAAGAGGTAGTCACTGGAAACGGTTTTCACTTCACAGGTGTGCCCTGTCAGGTTTAATAAGTGGGATTTCTTGCCTTATAGATGGGGTTGGGACCATTAGCTGTGTTGAGCAGAAGTCTGATGGATACACAGCTGATAGTCCTACTGAATAGACTGTTAGAATTTGTATTATGGCAAGAAAAAAGCAGCTAAGTAAAAAGAAATGAGTGGCCATCATTACTTTAAGAAATGAAGGTCAGTCAGTCCGAAAAATTGGCAAAATTTTGAAAGTTTCCCCAAGTGCAGTTGCAAATACCATCAAGCACTACAAAGAAACTGGCTCACATGAGGACTGCCCCAGGAAAAGAAGACCAAGAGTCACCTCTGCTTTGGAGGATAAGTTTATCCGAGTCACCAGCCTCAGAAATCGCAGGTTAACAGCAGCTCGGATTAGAGACCAGGTCAATACCACACAGAGTTCTAGCAGCAGATACATCTCTACAACAACTGTTAAGAGGAGACTTTGTGCAGCAGGCCTTCATGGTAAAATACCTGCTAGGAAACCACTGCTAAGGACAGTCAACAAGCAGAAGAGACTTGTTTGGGCTAAAGAACACAAGGAATGGACATTAGACCAGTGGAAATCTGTGCTTTGGTCTGATGAGTCCAAATTTAAGATCTTTGGTTCCAACCACCGTGTCTTTGTGCGACACAGAAAAGGTGAATGGAAGGACTCTACATGCCTGGTTCCCATTGAGAAGAATGGAGGAAGAGGTGTGATGGTGTTGGGGTGCTTTGCTGATGACACTGTTGGGGATTTATTCAAAATTGAAAGCATACTGAACCACCATGGCTACCACAGCATCTTGCAGTGGCATGCTATTCCATCCAGTTTGCGTTTAGTTGGACCATCATTTATTTTTCAACAGGACAATGACCCCAAACACACCTCCAGGCTGTGTAAAGGCTGTTTGACCAAAAAGGAGAGTGATGGGGTGCTACGCCAGATGACCTGGCCTCCACAGACACCAGACCTGAACCCAATCGAGATGGTTTGGCGTGAGCTGGACCGCAGAGTGAAGGCAAAAGGACCAACAAGTGCTAAGTATCTCTGGGAACTCCTTCAACATTGTTCGAAGACCATTTCCGGTGACTACCTCTTGAAGCTCATCAAGAGAATGCCAAGAGTGCGCAAAGCAGTCATCAAAGCAAAAGGTGGCTACATTGAAGAACCTAGAATATAAGACATATTTTCAGTTGTTTCACACTTTTTTGTTAAGTATATAATTCCACATGTTAATTCATAGTTTTGATGCCTTCAGTGTGAATTTACAATTTTCATAGTCATGAAAATACAGAAAAATCTTTAAATGAGAAGGTGTGTCCAAACTTTTGATGTGTACTGTATATATAATAAAATCCATGCCATCAATGCATATGCCCTGCCAGTTATCAAATACCCTTCTGGAATAGTGTGCTGGCCAAAAGATGTGATGGATTCTATAGATGTGAAGACAGGAAAGTTCCTCACAATGCATGGAGGTCTCCACCTCAAGTCTAACACACAAAGATTGTATACCAACAGAAAGGAGGGTCGTCGAGGCTTGATAAGCATCCAAGCCACCATCACAGATGAAACAAGGAGTATCCAGGAACACATCAGGAAAAGGGCACCAAAAGATGAGATGCTGAGAGAAAACCTAAGGCAGTAACAAAAACAGATCTGGAAGGAAGAACAGGAACATGAAGCGCCATGGCATGACAAGCCACTGCATGGGATGTACCATCGACAGATAATGGAGGTGGCTGACATGGAGAAATCCTACCAATGGCTGGAGAAAGCTGGACTCTGAGGCAGCACAGAGACACTAATCATAGCAGCACAAGAGCAAGCACTAAGTACCAGATCCAGCAAGGACAGATGAGTCCAGATACTAGAACCAATGTGCTGTTATATGCTTGCCTGATGCAACAGCATTTTAGGAAGAAAGGAAAACTCGAGTGCTTGCCATGAAAAAAAAAAGGTAACAGCAATGTCCTTAAATAGAAGGCGGCAGCACTCACCGTTCCTGGTGTAATCCTTTATTCTGTAGCGTGCATACATACAGTAGTGGTGGTTGACGTGTGTAGGTTTTATGCAGACTACTGCCCTTTTGAGGGGTCCAAAGGTGAGTGCCCGCAGAAGGCACAGCAGCGCAAAAAGGCCGTAGTTTGCATTTGTCTACACAATGTCTCCCACCGCCATGTATGCACGCCACTGAATAAAGGATTGCACCAGTAACGGTGAGAGCTTCCTCTTTCTATTTATGGATATATATATATATATATATATATATATATATATATATATATATATATATATATATATATATGTAAGTTGCTCTTCAATCAAAGTCTTAATTACTGAAAATGCATAACTTTTTCTTATTTTGTTTAAATATTTGTGTTTGTGCTAATTAACATTTGGGGCATTTCTTTTTTTTACAGGAAGCAGCCATGTCTTATTGCACACCGTAATGCATGGATGGACAACACCTACAAAGATGCCATACAGCACACCCATGATATCAGAAAATAGGGACAGTGGCCATTCTTCTCTCCCATGCTGGAGCTCTATCTGTACATGCTCCATTTTTTGTTGCATAGCTGAAGAGGGAGGAGATATTAGGAAGCAGGCACTCCAGCCTAGATCAGTACATCATGCGGATTTCTTCCTGCTACTTATCCACTGTGGCTGCTCTCCCAAATTCATTTTGCAAACTTTGCGTCACCTTACTAAGATTTTGCAGATATTTACCAAAAGTGCAGTAAAACCATGGCATTTTGGCATAGTTTAGTGGTAAGTAATTATGTAAAACATGAAGTGATGGTTTTTCTGCAATTTTGGTAAACGAACGTTTTTTTTTTACCACAATTATAGCAAAGTCAGAAAGCACATAACCTATTTGGGGCTTATTATTTATTAAATTTAGTTAGGGTTAAAATCGCACTCAAACCATAAGAACTTCATTTACAGTGTGACATGCCAATGATCGGCGTATGGATAATCCAAAAGTTTTGAAGTACATTTTTATTTTTTTCCATACTTGTTGCCGAAATCTTCATGAAAACTGACAAAGATATACTGTATATGTTATCCTTTAAATAGGGATTTTGCAGACCTGGTTGCATGCAACATAAAATTTCTGTGTGAAAAAAAAACTGGAGAATATATCCAGCACACTGTGGCTTTTAGACCTTATGCAGACGACCATATAAATCAGACGCGTGTTGTCAGGTTTTTAATAGCACACTGACAACACACTGACCCATGTTACTCAATAGGGCTGTTCAGATGTACATTATTTTTTCCTCAATCCAACTGTCCATAAAGTAAAAATCGCAGCATGCGCTACTTTTGTTTGAGTCTCGGAAGCAAATTAGTTACTCAAGCCTATGGGTGAGTAAAAAAAAAATGGATGCCACATGGAACTTCTAAGTGGCATTCAATTTTTATGACTACATTTCTAGAATTCCAGGAAACTGTATGTGATCATGTATAATTTTTAATGCAGAAAACTGATGGCACACGGATATCACAGGATGTGATTGGTATCAATATTGTTGGAATACTTGAATCCCAAGTGAGATGACATCTCAGGCAGATCATATTCAATCACTTTGGTCCATGATTGGATAATATCTGCTTATCAGTGTTAATATACATTTTTCATCTTCTTTATGGACTCAAAAAAATGCTATTCTTTATAATTCCTATATACTTTTTTGTATATGTTTATCACTTCTTGTATAAGCCTGTATGGGCATGACTTCTAACATTACACTTCCATGCAAGATTTGCCTTTAACCCGCATTTCTTGCATTACTTTTTGTATAATTGTGCATTTTCTTTTTATATACTGTATATATTTATGCAACTTTTTTTCTACTTTCGCAGTGTTTATCATTATTCAGGCATATTTGCCCCTTTTTAACGCTTTCTTAGTTAAATAGGCTGGCGGGCTCTGCTTGCTGTGGCTACGCATCCCTCCAACGTCACCATCCCCTCTCACCTCTTGACGTATCAGAGGTGAGTGGCAACAAGTGACGTGGAATGCTGAACCCGCTGCTTCCGGCACTCTGCATGGCAGCCGTGAGTGACACTAATCTGCCCACAATTTTCTGCCTTTGAAAGGACCGCACAACCCTCCAGCTACATATTTACCCCCAGGAATAAGACATAAGCGAAACGTACATAGGGATTCTTAACACTAAAATTCATATAGTATCACGGGGAGCCTAGATAGGCAAAGCTAATAACCCGGGCCCCTGCGATATCCCTCAGACTAGGGAAACCCTGTCTGTCCCTCTCCCAGAGATTACACTGATGGCTAGTCTGGGCCGCCAGGCCTGACCCTAACTCCTGTTTCAGTACTAATCTGAAACCTCCACCCTCCACCCAGTGATAATTCCTCACACCAACCCCTACAGAAAGCACAGACAGGGAAAACCAAAAACGCACCACGCCGCAAACACACTCAAGAAAACACTATAATGTGCACAGGGCAAAACAAAACACAAATAGGAAGGAGAAATATGACAAAGGATCATACACCACCAGATATGATATTTCCATTCCAAGACCACCACTCCGGACTGAGATCACCAGGTACAAGACACAAGCTATAATCAGCGACACCCAAAGTTCAGAAGAACTATTTAAAGGCCGTGGGTGTGACCCAGCCTCCAATCCGAGTACCAGCTAGATTAACCCCGGACAACCTAGATAAAATCTAGCCGGCGCCACTGAGCGCATAGTGGACGAATGCAGAATTACCGCTGTCTGTCGGACGCCCTAGTGTGAATAGCGTCCGACATGACATATAGTATTCGAGCACGACGAAGACTCTCGGTTAGCACACGAGCATGCTCGGATAGCATGTGCGCTCATCACTATTGTATAGATTGTGGTCTTACTCACACGTACACATCTGTTTTACATCCACAAGAAATCCAACATTTTTCCTCTGTAAGATGGTCCAGTTTTTGCCCATTTGTTTAGATTTTCACTCACGTATTATTCATTTCTCATTTATGCTAAAAAAATAAGGTTCTCCAAACATTTGGTTTATGAAAAACAAACAATACAGATCTGCGTGCTATTCCTTTTTTGTAGACCTATCAACTTGAATACAGTAGATGAGTTTGGGCTTGTTTCAGATTGTTTTATGTGGACCATTATGCCAGAAAAAAAATTGTTGCGTGAATTCCCGCAGAGAATATAATTGTGTGGGAAAAAGCAGATGACAATACTGATGTCTGAATAAGACTTTACATATGCATTGCGATTGAAAGGAAAGGGTAGCAGGTAAAATTGGATGCTTGTACTCTCTGCGGTGTTGGGTTATATGTTTGAAATATTAGATCTTACATCACATATGTTTATACACTCTTTAATTACCGTATATACTCGAGTATAAGCCGACCCGAGTATAAGCCGACCCCCCTAATTTTGCCACAAAAAACTGGGAAAACTTATTGACTCGAGTATAAGCCTAGGGTGGAAATGCAGCATTTACCGGTGAATTTCAAAAATAAAAATAGATCATTATTTCCCCATAGCTGTGCCATATAGTGCTCTGCACCGTTCATATTTCCCCATAGGTGTGAACCATATAGTGCTCTGCACCGTTCATTGTGCCCCCTAGCTGTGCCATATACGGTGCTCTGCACCGTTCATTGTGCCCCATAGATGTGCCATATACGGTGCTCTGCACCGTTCACGGTGCCCCATAGCTGTGCCATATACGGTGCTCTGCACCGTTCACTGTGCCCCATAGCTGTGCCATATACGGTGCTCTGCACCGTTCACTGTGCCCCATAGCTGTGCCATATACGGTGCTCTGCACCGTTCACTGTGCCCCATAGCTGTGCTGTGCCATATACGGTGCTCTGCACCGTTCACTGTGCCCCATAGCTGTGCCATATACGGTGCTCTGCACCGTTCACTGTGCCCCATAGCTGTGCTGTGCCATATACGGTGCTCTGCACCGTTCACTGTGCCCCATACATAGCTGTGCTGTGCCATATACGGTGCTCTGCACCGTTCACTGTGCCCCATAGCTGTGCTGTGCCATATACGGTGCTCTGCACCGTTCATTGTGCCCCATAGCTGTGCTGTGCCATATACGGTGCTCTGCACCGTTCACTGTGCCCCATAGCTGTGCTGTGCCATATACGGTGCTCTGCACCGTTCACTGTGCCCCATAGCTGTGCTGTGCCATATACGGTGCTCTGCACCGTTCACTGTGCCCCATAGCTGTGCTGTGCCATATACGGTGCTCTGCACCGTTCACTGTGCCCCATAGCTGTGCTGTGCCATATACGGTGCTCTGCACCGTTCACTGTGCCCCATAGATGTTCCACATAAATTTGTGCCGCCGCTGCCGCAATAAAGAAAAAAAAACACATACTCACCTCCCTTGATTGCAGCTCCCGGCGTCTCGTTCCGGCGCCTCCATCTTCCCGGCGTCTCTGCTCTGACTGATCAGGCAGAGGGCGCCGCGCACACTATATGCATCATCGCGCCCTCTGCCTGAACAGTCAGAGAGCAGAGACGCCGGGAAGATGGAGGCGCCGGCCGGGAAGATGGAGCGGCGCCCGGCGGCTGGAACGAGGACAGGTGAATATAACATACTCACCTAGTCCTGGCGATCCTCGCGCTGTCCCCTCCTGTCTTCGGCGCTGCAGATTCTTTCTGTATCAGCGGTCACCGGCACCGCTGATTAGAGGAATGAATAGGCGGCTCCACCCCTATGGGAGGTGGAGCCGCTTATTCATTTCTGTAATGAGCGGTCCCACGTGACTGCTGAAGAGAGGAAGAAGCTGCAGCGCCGAAGCCCGTGGGACGGCAGGGACAGCGCGAGGATCGCTGGGACTAGGTAAGTATACCTCAGCGCCCTCACCCCCTCACCCGCCGACCCCACCGCTACCGTGACTCGAGTATAAGCCGAGGGGGGCACTTTCAGCCCTAAAATTTGGGCTGAAAATCTCGGCTTATACTCGAGTATATACGGTAGATAGATTAACTGTCAGTAATGTTTGTAATGACTTGTAAAATACCGCCAACTTTGATGAAGTTGCTTAAATCAACTTTTCAAAGTGACTTCTATCACCACTAGGTTGCTTTAATCTCAAGCAGTACACTAGTGTAATGATAAAAATCCTCAGTATTAAAAACACCTATTGAGAGAAACATCACACGGTAATGAATTCCACATCCTTTAGTCGGATGCTATTGTTCATGCTATAAACCACCAGAGGACTTTACTATGACACATGATTAGCCTGGGTAGACAAGATTTATTACGGTAAGAAAATAAAAACAGTATGCTGCTTCTCTGTGATATTAAAGCTGTGTCTTGCCAGATGTTAGAACATCATAGAATCTCAGGCTCTGTAGACACTGGAGAAATCTATAATTATCAGCAATGACACTACTGAATGCAGCATCGCTCCAAGGAGCGAGAAACGCTAGTCTGTGCTGAGACACAGAGATGGATTCTTAAGAAGTCGGGAGAAGGAGGGATTTTTAATAGGTAATTATACCGCAGTCAGGGGTGTTTTTGTACCACACACACAGGTGTTGTCAAAAGACAGACAAAGAGGCAATGGAGTCAGCAGTATAAAAAATTAGCGCGTTAGGTTGGGAATTGAAAGCAACATGATTACGATGGCTGCATAAATACTAAGTGTGAATGTAAATGATTTCATTTGGAATTATTGAACATTTTTGAAGTTTAGACACTTCCATGGACTTCCGAGCTGTCATGGACAGCAAGTAAAGTTATACATGATCTGTATGAAGGTCTATACAGTCTCCATTGCTGTGAAGAGCTCAGCTTAAAAGTACCGTAAGTGTTTAGAAAGGCATGTGTTCTGCCATTTCCCATTATGACCTGGTTGTGAAGCGGATTTCTACTGCTTCATTTGTTACTATTAGTTTAGCACAAGCTTACTCATTTTTTATATTCAACATAGAGATGCCAAGGTCAACATGCATTTAGTTAGGATGTTAGAAGAAATCTTACGGTATGAATTCACACCCTGAACTGTTGTTGTGCACATAGATCTTTCAAAGGCAAATTCATCAATACCTTTATATGGCCAGTCCATTCCTCCATTACTGAGAAATCAGTGTTTGATATGTAAATGAGGCTAAAGAGGATATTTGTAGATCTAAAGCCTCTGCCGCTCCAGCTCTCTTCCTCACCTAGCGCTGCCACCTCCTGCTTGGCTGATGTCTCCTTTGCATGTAGTTATTATTTATATGCACATGTTGCTCTTTCAGAGACAAGTCCAGCAATACCTTTACATGGCCAGTCCATTCCTTCATTACTAGGAAATCAGAGTTTGAATTGATAAGCAAATGAGGCTGACGAACTTTTTGCAGACCTGAAGCCTCTGTCAATCCAGCTCTATTCTCTACCGAGTGCCTCCTCCTCCTGCTTTACTTGTGGCTCCTTTCACATAGCATAGAGGCAGGCAGGAGGAGGGTAGGTGGTAAATAGAGCTGGAGTGACAGATGCTTCAAATCTAAATCCGCTCTTCAACCATATTTGCATATCAATGTAAATGCTGATTTCTCAGGAACAAACTGGCCATATAAAGGTATTGCTGGATTTGTCTTTGAATTAACTACATTCGCATGTAAATAATTTGGAGAGATGAAATCCTGCTGACAGATTCCCTTTCAATCTACCTCTTCTGCTTTTGGGGGTATACTCAGGCAGAAGATTTAGTATCTCTTGTGTTGTGAATTCTGTTTTCGAACTCCCTCCTGTGGTCATGAATGGTACTTCGGCGAGTTCTGTCCATGGACTCCCTCTGGTGGCTATGAGTGGAGCTGCTGCTTCTGAGGTTCCTTCCACAGGTGACGTAGTTTATTTTTTGGCTGGCTGTTCTATTTAACTCCACTCAGATCATTACTCCATGCCAGCTGTCAATGTTCTTGTACTGGTTCAGTTCGCTCTTGGATCTTTCCGGTGACCTGTCTACTCCAGCAGAAGCTAAGTCCCTGCTGGCTAATTATTTGTTCATTGTTTCCTTGTCCAGTTGGCTATCATGATTTTGTCTTGCTAGCTGGAAGCTCTGGGATGCAGAGTGGCACCTCCGCACCGTGAGTCGGTGCGGAGGTCTTTTTGCACACTCTGCGTGGTTTTTTGTAGTTTTGGTGCTGACCGCAAAGATACCTTTTCTATCCTCAGTCTGTTTAGTAAGTCTGGCCTCCCTTTGCTGAAACCTGTTTCATCTCTGTGTTTGTGACTTTCATCTTTACTCACAGTCAATATTTGTGGGGGGCTGCCTTTTCCTTTGGGGAATTTCTCTGAGGCAAGGTAGGCTTTATTTTCTATCTCTAGGGCTAGTTAGCTCTTAGGCTGTGCAGATGCGTCTAGGTCGTGTTAGGTACGCTCCACGGCTATTTCTAGTTGTGTTACAGGATTAGGGGTTGCGGTCAGCAGAGTTCCCACTTCCCAGAGCTTGTCCTGTGTGAGTTTAACCATCAGGTCATTCCGGGTGCTCTTAACCACCAGGTCCATAACAGTACAGCTGGCCCAAAGTATTAATGCATCTCAATAGAGGGATAAGAGAAGTTCTGAGACCATTTTTTTTCCTCTGCAGTGTTTTTTGTCTTTCTTTTCCCCTTAACCTCTGGGTGGTTCAGAACACAGGTGTAGATATGGACATTCAGGGTCTGTCCTCTTGTGTGGATCATCTCACGGCAAGGGTACAAAACATTCAAGATTTTGTGGTTCAGAATCCGATGTTAGAGCCTAGAATTCCAGTTCCTGATTTGTTTTCTGGGGATAGATCTAAATTCCTGAATTTCAAAAATAATTGTAAACTGTATCTAGCTTTGAAACCCCGCTCCTCTGGTGACCCCGTTCAACAAGTAAAAATCATTATTTCTTTGTTGCGTGGTGACCCTCAAGACTGGGCATTTTCCCTTGCGCCAGGAGATCCTGCATTGCGTGATGTTAATGCGTTTTTTCTGGCACTTGGATTGCTTTATGATGAACCAAATTCAGTGGATCAGGCAGAGAAAATCTTGCTGGCTTTGTGTCAGGGTCAGGATGAAGCGGAGGTGTACTGTCAGAAGTTTAGAAAGTGGTCTGTGCTTACTCAGTGGAATGAGTGTGCCCTGGTGGCAATTTTCAGAAAGGGTCTTTCTGAAGCCCTCAAGGATGTCATGGTGGGATTTCCCATGCCTGCTGGTCTGAATGAGTCTATGTCCTTGGCCATTCAGATCGATCGGCTCTTGCGTGAGCGCAAAGCTGTGCACCATTTGGCGGTATTCTCTGAGCATAGGCCTGAGCCTATGCAATGTGATAGGACTTTGACCAGAGCGGAACGGCAAGAACATAGACGTCGGAATGGGCTGTGTTTTTACTGTGGTGATTCCACTCATGCTATCTCCGATTGTCCTAAGCGCACTAAGCGGTTCGCTAGGTCTGCCACCATTGGTACGGTACAGTCTAAATTTCTTTTGTCCGTTACTCTGATTTGCTCTCTGTCGTCCTATTCTGTTATGGCATTTGTGGACTGTCGTCCTATTCTGTTATGGCATTTGTGGATTCAGATGCTGCCCTGAATTTGATGGACTTGGAGTTTGCCAGGCGCTGTGGTTTTTTCTTGGAGCCCTTGCAGTATCCTATTCCATTGAGAGGAATTGATGCTACGCCTTTGGCCAAGAATAAGCATCAATACTGTACTCAATTGACCATGTGCATGGCTCCTGCACATCAGGAGGATATTCGCTTTTTGGTGTTGCATAATCTGCATGATGTGGTCGTTTTGGGGTTGCCATGGCTACAGGTCCATAATCCAGTATTGGATTGGAAATCTATGTCTGTGTCCGGCTGGGGTTGTCAGGGGGTACATGGTGATGTTCCATTGCTGTCAATTTCGCCTTCCACTCCTTCTGAAGTCCCTGAGTTTTTGTCAGATTACCGGGATGTATTTGAAGAGCCCAAATCCGGTGCCTTACCTCCTCATAGGGATTGCGATTGTGCTATTAATTTGATTCCTGGTAGTAAGTTTCCTAAGGGCCGACTGTTTAATTTATCTGTGCCAGAGCACGCCGCTATGCGGAGTTATATAAAGGAATCCTTGGAGAAAGGTCATATTCGCTCGTCGTCATCACCGTTGGGAGCAGGGTTCTTTTTTGTTTCCAAGAAGGATGGCTCTTTGAGACCTTGTATTGATTACCGCCTTCTTAATAAGATCACAGTCAAATTTCAGTACCCTTTGCCGCTGCTGTCTGATTTGTTTGCTCGGATTAAGGGGGCTAGTTGGTTCACCAAGATAGATCTTCGAGGGGCGTATAATCTTGTGCGAATTAAACAGGGCGATGAATGGAAAACAGCATTTAATACGCCCGAGGGCCATTTTGAGTACCTGGTTATGCCATTCGGGCTTTCTAATGCTCCATCTGTGTTTCAGTCCTTTATGCATGACATCTTCCGAGAGTACCTCGATAGATTCATGATTGTATATTTGGATGATATTTTGGTCTTTTCGGATGATTGGGAGTCTCATGTAAAGCAGGTCAGAATGGTGTTCCAGGTCCTTTGTGCGAATTCCTTGTTTGTGAAGGGGTCGAAATGTCTCTTTGGGGTTCAGAAGGTTTCATTTTTGGGTTTCATTTTTTCCCCTTCTACTATCGAGATGGACCCTGTTAAAGTTCAGGCCATTTATGATTGGACTCAGCCGACATCTGTGAAGAGCCTGCAGAAGTTCCTGGGCTTTGCTAATTTTTACCGTCGCTTCATCGCTAATTTTTCTAGTGTTGTTAAACCATTGACTGATTTGACCAAGAAAGGTGCTGATGTGGTCAATTGGTCCTCGGCGGCTGTAGAGGCTTTTCAGGAGTTGAAGCGTCGTTTTTCTTCTGCCCGTGTGTTGTGCCAGCCAGATGTTTCGCTCCCGTTTCAGGTCGAGGTTGATGCTTCTGAGATTGGAGCAGGGGCTGTTTTGTCGCAAAGAAGTTCTGATGGCTCGGTGATGAAACCATGTGCCTTCTTTTCTAGAAAATTCTCGCCTGCTGAGCGCAATTATGATGTTGGCAATCGAGAGTTGTTGGCCATGAAGTGGGCATTCAAGGAGTGGCGCCATTGGCTTGAAGGAGCGAAGCATCGCGTGGTGGTCTTGACGGATCACAAGAATTTGACTTATCTCGAGTCTGCCAAAACGGTTGACTCCTAGACAGGCTCGATGGTCACTGTTTTTCTCCCATTTTGATTTTGTGGTTTCGTACCTTCCGGGCTCTAAGAATGTGAAGGCTGATGCCCTGTCAAGGAGTTTTGTGCCTGACTCTCCGGGTGTTCCTGAGCCGGCGGGTATTCTCAAAGAGGGGGTAATTTTGTCTGCCATCTCGCCTGATTTGCGGTGCGTGCTGCAGAAGTTTCAGGCTGATAGACCTGACCGTTGTCCAGCGGAGAAACTGTTTGTCCCTGATAGATGGACTAGTAGAGTTATCTCTGAGGTTCATTGTTCGGTGTTGGCTGGTCATCCTGGAATCTTTGGTACCAGAGATTTGGTGGCTAGATCCTTTTGGTGGCCTTCTTTGTCACGGGATGTGCGTTCTTTTGTGCAGTCCTGTGGGACTTGTGCTCGGGCTAAGCCCTGCTGTTCTCGTGCCAGTGGGTTGCTTTTGCCCTTGCCGCTCCCGAAGAGGCCCTGGAAGCATATTTCCATGGATTTTATTTCAGATCTCCCTGTCTCTCAAAGGATGTCGGTCATTTGGGTGTTTTGTGATCGCTTCTCTAAGATGGTCCATTTGGTACCCTTGTCTAAATTGCCTTCCTCCTTTGATTTGGTGCCATTATTTTTCCAGCATGTGGTTTGTTTACATGGTATCCCGGAGAACATCGTTTCGGACAGAGGTTCCCAGTTTGTTTCGAGGTTTTGGCGATCGTTTTGTGCTAGGATGGGCATTGATTTGTCTTTTTCCTCGGCTTTCCATCCTCAGACAAATGGCCAAACCGAACGAACTAATCAGACTTTGGAGACATATCTGAGATGCTTTGTTTCTGCTGATCAGGATGATTTGGTGTCCTTCTTTCCTTTGGCTGAGTTCGCCCTTAATAATCGGGCGAGCTCGGCTACTTTGGTTTCGCCTTTTTTCTGTAATTCTGGTTTCCATCCTCGTTTCTCTTCAGGGCAGGTTGAGCCTTCGGACTGTCCTGGTGTGGATACGGTGGTGGACAGGTTGCAGCAGATTTGGACTCATATGGTGGACAATTTGACATTGTCCCAGGAGAAGGCTCAACGTTTCGCATACCGCCGGCGCTGTGTTGGTCCCCGACTTCGTGTTGGGGATTTGGTTTGGTTGTCATCTCGTCATGTTCCTATGAAGGTTTCCTCTCCTAAGTTTAAGCCTTGTTTCATTGAGCCATATAAGATTTCTGAAGTTCTTAATCCTGTGTCATTTCGTTTGGACCTTCCAGCTTCTTTTGCCATCCATAATGTGTTCCATAGGTCGTTATTGCGGAGATACGTGGCACCTATGGTTCCCTCCGTTGATCCTCCTGCCCCGGTGTTGGTCGAGGGGGAGTTGGAGTATGTGGTGGAGAAGATTTTGGATTCTCGTATTTCGAGACGGAAACTCCAGTACCTGGTCAAGTGGAAGGGTTATGGTCAGGAAGATAATTCCTGGGTTTTTGCCTCTGATGTTCATGCTGCTGATCTAGTTCGTCCCTTTCATTTGGCTCGTCCTGATCGGCCTGGGGGCTCTGGTGAGGGTTCGGTGACCCCTCCTCAAGGGGGGGGTACTGTTGTGAATTCTGTTTTCGAACTCCCTCCTGTGGTCATGAATGGTACTTCGGCGAGTTCTGTCCATGGACTCCCTCTGGTGGCTGTGAGTGGAGCTGCTGCTTCTGAGGTTCCTTCCACAGGTGACGTAGTTTATTCTTTGGCTGGCTGTTCTATTTAACTCCACTCAGATCGTTACTCCATGCCAGCTGTCAATGTTCTTGCACTGGTTCAGTTCGCTCTTGGATCTTTCTGGTGACCTGTCTACTCCAGCAGAAGCTAAGTCCCTGCTGGCTAATTATTTGTTCATTGTTTCCTTGTCCAGTTGGCTATCATGATTTTGTCTTGCTAGCTGGAAGCTCTGGGATGCAGAGTGGCACCTCCGCACCGTGAGTCGGTGCGGAGGTCTTTTTGCACACTCTGCGTGGTTTTTTGTAGTTTTGGTGCTGACCGCAAAGATACCTTTTCTATCCTCAGTCTGTTTAGTAAGTCTGGCCTCCCTTTGCTGAAACCTGTTTCATCTCTGTGTTTGTGACTTTCATCTTAACTCACAGTCAATATTTGTGGGGGGCTGCCTTTTCCTTTGGGGAATTTCTCTGAGGCAAGGTAGGCTTTATTTTCTATCTCTAGGGCTAGTTAGCTCTTAGGCTGTGCAGATGCGTCTAGGTCGTGTTAGGTACGCTCCACGGCTATTTCTAGTTGTGTTACAGGATTAGGGGTTGCGGTCAGCAGAGTTCCCACTTCCCAGAGCTTGTCCTGTGTGAGTTTAACCATCAGGTCATTCCGGGTGCTCTTAACCACCAGGTCCATAACACTCTTGTCTCTTATTATATATATATTCTGAAACTTCACATTAATATTTTAATAACTATTTGCACTATGCCTTAATAAAGATATAGAACCAGGAACACATGGGCTACTTGCACATTGAAGTCTGTAGGAACATGTTCACACACACCACCAAGAAACTTGAAGACACAAAAGAGCACAGTGAAGTAAAAAATACTCTGTTGTAAAAAAAATCACAGTAATAAGCAAGTGCTAGTCAAAAGATGGAATAAAATCAGGGTATTTAGTTGATACTTTTTTTGCAAAAAATGTATACTAAGCTGCTCCACCAATCATCAAGGTATACCCATATAGAGCAGTACTATCTAATGTATATAATCCCTATCGGATGTATTTAAAAACCTGATCATCTGTATAGTACCTGTATAAGCAGGGTTCAGAGAGGGAATATCCATGTGGACATGCTGGATGGAACAGCTTAAGTGCAAATGACCCACAAAGGAGTGGTGGACTCCCCTGTCTTGTAGAAACAAGAGAACAATTATAGAACCAAAAACACATGGGCTACTTGCACATTGAACAAGTCTGTAGGAACATGTTCACACACACCACCAAGAAACTTGAAGACACAAAAGAGCACAGTGAGGTCAAAAATACTATGTCGTAAAAAAAATCACAGTAATAAGCAAGTGCTAGTCAAAAGATGGAATATAAACAGGGTATTTAGTTGATACTTTTTTTGCAAAAAAATGTATACTGCTCCACCAATCGTCAAGGTATACCCATATAGAGCAGTCCTAACTAATGTATATAATCCCTTTCTGATGTATTTAAAAACCTGATCATCTGTATAGTACCTGTATAATACTGTACAGATGATCAATACAGATGATAATAAAGATATGGCATATAGTGAGATGAGTCCTATATATGTTTGGTTTACACAATACAATGTAAGCAAGACTTACACTCCCCAGAAACACACATTGCTCCTTCCGTTGTCTGGCTAATAAGTTAGGTTTCATGTTCATAAAGGAAAAAAGCAATATAAATTGTCATGGCATCATTTCGATATTCTCTCCCAATTTAGGACCAAAGCATCACTAGAGCAAATTAGTAGATGCCCTGGGCCCCCATATGGAGAGAATAACCCTTTTCAGCCTTTTTCCTGCAGAAGGGACTCTGAGGGCCATTTATGGTAGGCTCTCTAGAGGTTAGTTTGATATGGATTCATTGCAAACGCTCTGCAAATCCATTGCGAGCACTCTATGGAGTGTCTGTGGCAAAAAAAAGTTAAATTACATCAAAAGTTTTATATGGAGGCCTTTATGGCTGACTACATATGTGTTGACACTTTGGATGAGTAATGGTTGGCTCTCTGGAAAACTGTTGAAATGACCAGGGAGCATCTGCAGCAAACTCAGAACGGCTTCTGAGACTCTGAAAGTATTCAGATACTGTAGAGAGGCATCAGTATAGGGAGCACACTACTGAAAAATCATTGAGGCTGAAAAATAAACAATGTAGAAAATGTAAAGGGGAATGTGTCACAACTTTGATTTTTGCTTTAAAAATAATATAAAATGTGGTGTTTAAACGTGTATTTTTTCTGCAGCTACTTTGAGCTGCCATTTATATTTACTTGTGTGTTAGTGTACGAGAACGACACACACCGCAAATAAGGCAGCCCTAAGCCAAAGGAGACTGCTATTTGTGTCTGACTGCATCTCCTACACCCCTGGGCTATCCAGTTCACAGCTCTGGGGGGAAAACCATACGGCAGCAGGGTGGATCAGTGGTTAGCACCGTTGCTTTGTAGCACTGAAGTCCTGGGTTCAAATCCTACCCAGGACAACATCTGCCAGGAGTTTGTATGTTCTCCTCGTGTTTGCGTGGGTTTCCTCTGGGTTCTTCAGTTTACTCTCCCATTCCAAAGAAATGCTGATAGGTTATTGAGATTGTGAGCCGCAATAGGGACAATGGATAATGTCTGTAAAGTGCTGCAGAATATGATAGTGCCATATAAGCAAAGGAGAATAAAAAAATAACAAGGCATCATTTTATTGTACCAGAGCTATAATTTCCCCCTGTCACCGCTCACGTTGTATTCAGCTCCTAACAGTGACAGGAGGTCACTGTCGGGCAGCAGTGGTGAGCAGAGGCATCAAGACAGTGAGCACAGGTCGAAAGACTGACATTGTGCTAGTAATGTTAGGTTACCAAGCTATTCTCATCCCTGGAAGATGTCACCACTGCAGGGCTGCCCTGAGCGGTGAGAGAAAGAATGCAGAGGTGACTTCTTCAGTGGTGAGAACCAGGGGCATAAGTACAATAGGTGCAGGGTTTGCAATCGCACCTGTACTCTGGAGCCTAGAAAGTCCAAAAAGTCCCTTAAGTGTGTATAAAAAGACCAATGCTATTAAAGGCTTACAATAATTGGAGGCCCTGTTGGAGCTTTTGCATTTGGGTCCATGAGCTTCAAGTTACGCCACTGGTGAGAACAAGTTAGTAGTCTGGTACTAGTAGTACAATGTACTCAATGCCGCTCCCACCCCAGTGTAATCATTACACTACTGTGCTTTGAACACTGACTCAGCTCTGTTCAGAAGTATTGATGAAATAGCACTAATAAAAATGTTGAGCTCATATTTCTTTGATTTTTTTCAAAAAGTTTTAGCAGTTACCTTAGGCTGGTTTCACATTTGCGGTTGTGTCCGCAGCATTTCTGACGCATACATTCGCATGAGTCTTGATTTCCTATCTTTAACATTGTAGACGCAGGTGCATGCATTTCGTTTGCCTACGCCTGCTTACGCATGCATCGTTTCAAGGTGTGCTGCTGGGTGTGGCTAATGCACCATGTTGCATTTTTTGTTGCGGCAAATTTCCGCCGCCATACACATGCGGATGCTTGCAGAAAGACTGCGTCAAATAAGCACATTACAGTCTATGGGAACTCATGCGTACACAAGAACATGCATATGATTGTGTTTGCATACGCATGCTTTCTTATGAGTAAATATGTCTAGGAACTTGTTTTAAGCCACCCCCCAAACAAACCTTATAAAAGAAGGTGTGGGCAGTAGAAGTCCATTACTCTCAATACTCTACTAGGATTGCAGCATATTTTTGGGAAGCATAGGAAGACTCTGACTAATGTAAGTATACAAGCTATATGTCTGCCTGTCTGTTTTTCTCCCTGCAGTCTGTAATCATTTCTGTGTCTCTCGCAGCATTTCTCATCATGTCCTCCACTGAAGACCAGACCTCACACAGTGGACAGGAGACAGAAGTCAGTACATTTGCTACTGATTGGTATGTATTCACTGTCACTATTACACATGTGGCAAAATATTTATTTTTATTTTTACAGAACCTTTACAGTGCAGATGAGCAGGAGCAGCAGGCTCAGGCCCAAGTTCCGGTGGCAAGACAGCGTGTAAGTATTCTTGACAGTTTTTATTTATTCTTGACTGTTTTTGGACTCTTGCCTTTCTTTTATTACTTTGCCTTTTTTTTTAAGTGTTTTATCTTTTCAACATTAATAATTTTGTTTCATTTCTAGGTTCCACAACGGGAGCAGGAATTCATAGACAACGACCACCTCATCACCCTGGTGCAAGAGCGAGTTGCGTGGGACACCTAGGAGCAGCAGCACTCAGACACTGTGGTGATTGATTCAGCGGCTATGGAATGAGGTGGCCCAAGCGCTGATGGATGACTGGGACAATGCCACATCACGAGTCAGAAAGGCTTTTTGTAAGTATTGCAGTGTTATCTGTTGCGGCAGTGAACCTGAAGGCCGGGATCACGCAACCATGTGTGATGCGAGAAACTCCTGCGAGGTTCTCCCATCACACAAGGTTGTGGGATCCCGGCCTAAAGTGCATTGTTTAACAATTTATTTTTCCCTATTCACATGTGAACAAAGTCAAAACCCGTTGGCATTCGATGAAGGATCATTTCAACAAGGACCTGAGACAGGAGATCCAAGTTCGCAGTGGTGTTGCAGCAAGGAACGGGAAAAACAAATACCATCGGGTGCTGTCTTTCCTGAGGCCTGTCCTTGCTCAGAGAACGTAAGTATTTTTGTGTTGTATTCCATTGTGTTGTATTTACTAATCTGAATCTTTCTATTCCACAGGAGTTGGCGCTTTTACAATTGTTATTTGTTGCTTGTAATGTTTTACTTTTTGTTTCTTTTCACAGAACCTGGAGCAGCACTCTCGAACCTGGATCATCCTCTGGAGTGAACCCGCATCAAACAGCCACGGACAAGTCCCAGCCATCCACCAGCGAAGCAGCAAGTGGGCCGGCGTCACAGGCTGGAGAACAGGCAGCTGGTCCTTCAGGTGTTCCCCAGTCCCAGTCCTCTGCCTATTTTTTGGGGTTCTTCCCACCAGTGGCAGAAGGCCTCGGACAGGGCACTCATGCCCAAGTTTATTCACTTGAGCTCGGTCTTCCAGAATGGCTTGAAGGCTCTGGGAGATAGACTGGAAAGTGGTCTGACCCATATTAACACACTTTTCCAGATTGTCAACCAACACCTTAACAGTCAGGAAGCCGACCTCCGGAGACCGGCATACCATTTTTTTTATAAGATAGAGCAGGGCATGTCGGAACACCTTACGCCTGAACTCCAGCTCAACGTGATGCAGGCCTGCAATGCTGCTTACATTCAGGATATGCAGCAAACTCCGTACTTCCAGCAGCCACAGTTGGTATTTCCACCTGTGCCACAAATTACACACTTAACCTCAATACCTAGTTCTGCTGCTTACCACTGTACAGCCACCACCATGCCCAGTCCTGCCGCACACCACTACACTGCTACCACCATGTCGGGTGCTGCTGAAAGCCATTCCACCACTACCACCATGCCGAGTCCTGCTCCTGCACAGCTGTCCACCGCCACCAGCACTAGGCCACCTCCAAATCCTGCATGGATGTCCACCACCACCACTAGGCCGCCTGAAGATCCTGCATGGCTGTCCACCACCACCACCACTAGGCTGCCTTCAGATCTTGCACGGCTGTCCACCGCCACCACCAGGCCGGGACAACATTCTGGACGCACTGCTGACCTCACCACTCCCACCCTCCCAAGGAGACAAAAAAGGAAGCTGCTGCATAAAACGGGACAGAAACCCAAAAAGACTCGTGTCAGCAGAAGTGTCGTACTACCTCCTCCCTCACCTCCCAATGTGTCTGTGCTGTCCAGTTTTTCTCTCCCTTCCAATCTGTCTCTCCCATCCCATGCTTCCACTTCTAATGTGTATACTTCCATTCTTGACCTCCCAGACCCCCAAGTTTAGTTAGCTCTTCGACTGGAACCTCTTCATCGTCCACCCGTAGCCAGCTCCACACCTCCCAGGTCCATAACAATTCCCCCTCATTGATTCGTAAAAGTTAAACAAAATTTTTTTAAATAAATGTGTGTTTTTTTCCCAATCACTTCTTGTTCTTTGTCTCTTTCGTCGCTGGGAACACACACCATGCGCCGTCAACACACAGGTCGCCGTGTACACACACTGTGTTTTTGCCACCTCATAGCTCCATGACACATAATCTACTGCCCCTCTTCTTTATTTGCTTTACACTGCAGCTTTGCTTATTGTGTCTGTCATGGAGCTATGAGGACTGAAAATCCTACAAAATATATATATTAATACAACAAAAAAGGTCAGGAGTCAACAATGCTCACCTGTCCAGGTGTCAGCACTAGTACACTCAGGATGCAGTTTTTTTCTGTATCCTGAGTGCACTAGTTCTGACAAACGGGCAGGTGAGTAAAGATATGAGGTGGATTACCTCCATCATCTCTTCAGTCTTCATTAATATATATAACTATAGAAATGCAGACTGAAGAGATGATGGAGCTAATCCAACCATAGTACTGACCTCAGAGATCAGAGGTGTAATGTAAAGCATGGGTTACATAACTCAATTTGGTTATAATCCAATCCCTGTCTCATGCAATCTGCAGTATACAGTGAGTGGATTTTATAAAAACTGTAGTTGTGAACCGGTGATCACCTTATTAAACTTTAAAAAAGTTATTCTAATTTAGAGGGCACTTGGAACAGGTGTTTAACTACAGGTGTTTTATTGTCAGCAAACATTAAAGGTACATTTTAATAATTACAGGTACATAACATTACACAACATTCCTAGAACACTAAACCATTTCATCTTGCCAGGACAGACATCCACTCTCAGAATCCCTCATTTGAGCAACTTCAACTGTTGTCCTGAGAGGGTAATGATAGTAATCTGGCAATGGGTTAGAAACAGGTTCATCAAGTTCAATGTTGGGTCATTCTTTAGCCATTATGTAGTTGTGCAGAAACACACACACCTTCACACCCTCATCGACTGTCTGAATTTTGAGATTAATGGCTGTCCCTATATTGCGCCATTTTGAGACAAGAATACCAAAGGCACACTCAACTGTTCTTCGTGCCCTGGTCAGTCTGTAATTAAAAGTCCTTTTTGTGTGTGTCAACTCCTGACTGGAGTATGGTTTCAGGAGGTTTCCACACATCTGAAAGGCCTCATCCCCAACCACAACAAATGGCATTGGCGGGCCTTGAGTGTTCGGAAGAGGTTGTGGCAGGGGGAAATTGAAATGATTGCCATACAACCGTTGGCCCATGTCCGAGTTTTAAATGTCTGGGAGTCATTACCACCGCCAAAAGATCCAATGTCCACGGCGACAAACCTACAGTCTGCAGCTGATTTTGCCATAAGCACATGGAAAATTTTTTTTTTATAATTAAAGTACTTGGATCCAGTTCCAGCTGGTTTGGTAGTTCTAATATGTTTTCCATCCACTGCTCCCAAACAGTTGGGGAAATTAAAAATTTGCCAGTATTTATCGGCATTTTCCTGCCAGATTTCCGTGGTGGGTAAATTCCTCACAGAGAACATCCCACAAAGCCCAGCAGGTGTCTGCAACAATCCCAGATAGTGTGGCAATTCCTATCCGGAACTGGAAATGGAGCGATGATAGGTTCTCTCCGGTAGCCAGGAATCTGCAGAACACAGAAATAAAAAAATAAATCAGAACAATAATATTTATGACTGGAGTTTTGCAAAACAGAGAGAGAAAAAAAAAGAGAAAGAACATGGCTTTTATCACAATAATATTTAGGACAGCTAGGCCTTGAAGCTGGATCCTTGTCTGAGATAGAACTTGCTATATAGACCTGAAGAGTGAAGAGCTGGTGTCTGGAGAGCTGGTGGAGTTTATTGTGCTACTGTTGCTTGGTTTACACGCTTGGAAATTCCTCATCCTTGCCTGCTTTATCTTCTTCCCCCGTCCTTCACACCCTAGTGAATACCTCTGTTATTTGTGAGAGTATATTTGTGTGAGTGGAATTTTCTTTTACTGTACCCTTGTCTTTTGTTCCCCTGTCTGTCGAGTTGGTGTACTGCGGTATATGGTAATGCCTCCCTTCCCCAGGTGGGGGAAGGGGACAGACACAGGGCTGCAGTTAGGAAACAGGGTAAAGGCAGAGACCCCAGCATCCTCGCCATCTGAGGTACCCAGGGAACAGGGCTAGTTAGGGCGCCCCCCTAGTTCTAGGGCCAGGAAAGGTGCCCCTGGTCCCAATTTACGCGCCAGTCCAATTGTGACAACAGACATTTCATACTATTACCAAAAAAGATGGTGAATCAGGTTTACCAAATGTTTAGTTTTTATATACTATTAAGACCAAATTGTCCATCAAATCAAAGTAGTGGACAGGACCTGTGATGGAAATTACTTACAAGATTTTTGGCTAGATTTTTCATTGCAGAATGGCTTTTTTATATACCGTATATACTCGAGTATAAGCCGAGATTTTCAGCCCAAATTTTTGGGCTGAAAGTGCCCCCCTCGGCTTATACTCGAGTCACGGTAGCGGTGGGGTCGGCGGGTGAGGGGCTGAGGGCGCTGGGGTATACTTACCTAGTCCCAGCGATCCTCGCGCTGTCCCTGCCTTCCCACGGGCTTCGGCGCTGCAGCTTCTTCCTCTCTTCAGCGGTCACGTGGGACCGCTCATTACAGAAATGAATAAGCGGCTCCACCTCCCATAGGGGCGGAGCCGCCTATTCATTTCTCTAATCAGCGGTGCCGGTGACCGCTGATAGAGAAAGAAGCTGCGGCACCGAAGACAGGAGGGGACAGCGCGAGGATCGCCAGGACTAGGTGAGTATGTTATATTCACCTGTCCTCGTTCCAGCCGCCGGGCGCCGATCCATCTTCCCGGCCGGCGCCTCCATCTTCCCGGCGTCTCTGCTCTCTGACTGATCAGGCAGAGGGCGCGATGACGCATATAGTGTGCGCGGCGCCCTCTGCCTGATCAGTCAGAGCAGAGACGCCGGGAAGATGGAGGCGCCGGAACGAGACGCCGGGAGCTGCAATCAAGGGAGGTGAGTATGTGTTTTTTTTTCTTTATTGCGGCAGCGGCGGCACAAATTTATGTGGAACATCTATGGGGCACAGTGAACGGTGCAGAGCACCGTATATGGCACAGCACAGCTATGGGGCACAGTGAACGGTGCAGAGCACCGTATATGGCACAGCACAGCTATGGGGCACAGTGAACGGTGCAGAGCACCGTATATGGCACAGCACAGCTATGGGGCACAGTGAACGGTGCAGAGCACCGTATATGGCACAGCACAGCTATGGGGCACAGTGAACGGTGCAGAGCACCGTATATGGCACAGCACAGCTATGGGGCACAGTGAACGGTGCAGAGCACCGTATATGGCACAGCACAGCTATGGGGCACAGTGAACGGTGCAGAGCACCGTATATGGCACAGCACAGCTATGGGGCACAGTGAACGGTGCAGAGCACCGTATATGGCACAGCACAGCTATGGGGCACAGTGAACGGTGCAGAGCACCGTATATGGCACAGCACAGCTATGGGGCACAGTGAACGGTGCAGAGCACCGTATATGGCACAGCACAGCTATGGGGCACAGTGAACGGTGCAGAGCACCGTATATGGCACAGCACAGCTATGTATGGGGCACAGTGAACGGTGCAGAGCACCGTATATGGCACAGCACAGCTATGTATGGGGCACAGTGAACGGTGCAGAGCACCGTATATGGCACAGCACAGCTATGTATGGGGCACAGTGAACGGTGCAGAGCACCGTATATGGCACAGCACAGCTATGTATGGGGCACAGTGAACGGTGCAGAGCACCGTATATGGCACAGCACAGCTATAGGGCACAGTGAACGGTGCAGAGCACCGTATATGGCACAGCACAGCTATGTATGGGGCACAGTGAACGGTGCAGAGCACCGTATATGGCACAGCACAGCTATGGGGCACAGTGAACGGTGCAGAGCACCGTATATGGCACAGCACAGCTATGGGGCACAGTGAACGGTGCAGAGCACCGTATATGGCACAGCTAGGGGGCATAATGAACGGTGCAGAGCACTGTATATGGCACAGCACAGCTATGTATGGGGCACAGTGAACGGTGCAGAGCACCGTATATGGCACAGCACAGCTATGGGGCACAGTGAACGGTGCAGAGCACCGTATATGGCACAGCTAGGGGGCATAATGAACGGTGCAGAGCACTATATGGTTCACACCTATGGGGAAATATGAACGGTGCAGAGCACTATATGGCACAGCTATGGGGAAATAATGATCTATTTTTATTTTTGAAATTCACCGGTAAATGCTGCATTTCCACCCTAGGCTTATACTCGAGTCAATAAGTTTTCCCAGTTTTTTGTGGCAAAATTAGGGGGGTCGGCTTATACTCGGGTCGGCTTATACTCGAGTATATACGGTACATCTCCTTTTGTTACAAAATGGCTCAATTTAATCAACAAGGTCATCATTTATCATTTACTCCTTCAATGAAATGCACAGAGAAGGAATGCTATAGAAAATGTCCTTTAGATATAGAATGCATTTTTTTTTTGTCTCCCGTTCTGAAAAAGATGTATGCAGAGAGTATAGTAGCGGAGCACACTCCATACACTACAGGCACTGGCAATGTTGTAAAACCACCACCTGCTTCTAACAGCAGCAATTGAAGCTAGGTCTAAGGCTACTTGCCCACGATCAGAAATAGTAGCGTTTTGGAAGCTGCATATTTTGACTGCTGCCAAAACACTGCGATCTACATCAGCACTTTTCTTTTAGATCTATGTGGTGGATTTACCGCATGTAATGACATTCTATTCCCAAAAAGTATGCAGAGGAGACCAGAGTCTCCGCTACAGAAATTAACATGCTGCGGTTCAGAAACACGCACCGTGGGTGAGTTTATGCTGCGTTAAATAGAAGCACAGTGGGCATGGGATTTCTATAAACTCCTTCTACTATGCTGGTAATGTAGAATGTGCTGCGTCCAAAATGCTACTCCTGCGTCCCGATCTTGGGCAAGTACCATTACC
Source organism: Ranitomeya imitator (assembly GCF_032444005.1). Taxonomy (NCBI): domain Eukaryota; kingdom Metazoa; phylum Chordata; class Amphibia; order Anura; family Dendrobatidae; genus Ranitomeya; species Ranitomeya imitator. The sequence goes on along the minus strand of NC_091283.1, from coordinate 111,624,548 downwards.
CCTTAGATGCTAAATCAGTAACAACCAAAGAATGGTAATTTGACATATTACAATGTAAATTACAAAATTATTTAACCTATATGCCATAAAAAATCTAATTAAAATCTAATTGCAATGTTGTAGTCTTTCAATCACCTGGCTAATCCAAATAATTTGATAAAGAAATCATATGTAACCATAAATTGTAAAAATAAATCTTTCACCTCTCTAAAAACAAATCCTCACTTGGACCTTTAAATGGAAACATAAAACAGTTTTGGTTCTCAGAAAATAGCAACAAAAACATTTTTTGGGGGGGTTACATTTTAGAATTATTTGAAAGCAGTAAATTATGAAAAAATGTATTTGTTAGTCTCACCATAATTGTATTGTATGCTTTTTGATAGAAAAATGCTAACTAAGTACTTCACATTTTTTACATTTAAAGAAATAGTGGAATTCGTCTTTTCATTTACAGAACTGTGCTAACGCACAGTGTATGCATATATGAGCGTAATTGTATTGTCTGAAAAAGGGCTCATTCCGATGTCAGTTTGTCATGTATGAGTGCTATCTGACAAGACAATCTATTTTTGCGGACCAAGTAGTCTGTACCAAAACATGGAGACTGTCTAATTTTGATCCAAGTCACAGATCAAACTTCGCAATGCAAGTATATGGGTCCGTGAACAAAATCAGACAGCACTCAGATACCATCCATGTGTCAGCCATGTGCTGTCCGGTTTTCATGTTTTTTGATTGGAGAAGCTTAAGAAAATTTTCCATACACAAAAAATATATGAAACTTTGATGTAAAAACTGACCTATGGACCAAACAGTGATGGAAATCCGATCTTTCTGAACCATTAATAAAAATCAGTCAGTTTTTTGCATACGAGTAAGGGCTTGTTTCCACTTGCGAGATATACGTCCGTGTCTCGCATGTGGAAACAAAGCTCTGGTGCCGGCACTCCGGAGCGAAGCGTGCGACTCCATGTGTTCCTATGCGGCCGCACGCTCTGCTTCACAGTGCCAGCACCAGAGCTTTGTTTCCACATGCGAGACACGGACGTGTTCCTCGCAAGTGAAAACAAGCCCTAAAGATGAGTGAACCCAAGAGAGAGATTTTACAGCTCCAAAGATCGGATCCCCATTGATTTATGTGGGGTTCAGATTCAAGTTCAAGTACAGTTCTGGAACCCGATGAACATGAACTTTGACTGTTCTGCTCATCCCTACATAGGAGAAATACCAATGTATCTGTAGAAATCAGTGCATTGGTACTCAGTATGCTAGCCAATTCTTACACATATAGCACACATCGATATAATTCACTCATCTGAACAAACTCTAAATAATGTTACAAAGCTATTTTCAATGCACAGTGAGAAGCACTTAAATGAAAACAAAAATTGTCTTTTTTTTATTATTTGACCCCATAAAATGAATTGGTGTCATTTAAAAGTTTGCCTTGTACTACAAAAACAAAAAATAAAAAAAGTTATAGTTCTTGGAACAAATAGAGGAAAAAAAAATTAAGAGAATAAAAAAATTGGCTGTAGCAGGAATAAGCTATTATGAATGGATGGTATCGTTGGAAAGCTTTATTACCAAAAATGTAAAAACACAGGGTGTGAGTTACAGAGATCACTGAATCTGACGAAATTTGAATTAGACAAATCTCGCAAGTTTTACCAAGAAATTCGATTTGCAGCGAGTTTATTCTCTGCAAATAGAATGTTCCTCATTAGCTCTGGAATCGGAGAGAAGACCCCCGAGCACAATAAACATGTAAAGAAAAAAAACGCCTAATATTCACCTCACTGCTCATCTCTGCACATCACTGTCCAATTTACAGTCCTCGGGGCAACTTCTTTCAGCCGTCGTGGAATGGCATTCATTGCCTGTTGTAAGGTCACGTTGTGATGTTACGAGGTTGGTGTGACCTTACAATGCGCACGTGCAGAGACATCCTAGCTACACACTCTAGTCTGAGACTCTCGACCACATTTAGGCCTGGGATGTCTCTGAGTATGTGTGTAAAAATTGAAGATATTTGAACATTGTTACAACACAAAGTGCACCATAATCTTACGACCCACGCTCGCGGTTGGCAAGGTAATCCAAGGCCTAGTCGCTGCCTAAAGTCTTGGCCTAGTGTGAAAATGCAGTGCATGGCAATGGTAAGCAGATGCACCGAGGACCTACGGGGAGCACAAGCAGCAGAGGTGGCTTGGCTGAGGAGATGAGTGGTGACGGTGAGTATTGTTATTTTTTTTAAACCTTTTGTCGGCCCTCTATTGTTTATCAAAATTGGGCCATGGCTGACATTTTCCTGTATTACAAAAAAATTGCACGTTCAAGAGTATACGGACAATTGTTACATTCGAGTAGAATTAATTTCCACTTGAATAAATTTGCCAATCTCTAGTTTTTACCAAAGACTAAGTTTCACCTGGCTGTAATGTTAAGTCTCCACACAGCAAAAATGCAGCACAGAAGTGGCGGGATGGTGAGAAGAAAATAGGTTCTCAGCTGAACAGAACCCTCAAGCAACCAACAATTACAGCACACAAATAGATATTTAACTGTTTTCCAATATGCATGCATAAAGTTCTTACTGACATCCTTATCGTTGCCATGCAGGCTGTAATTTACTTCTTTAGATTGCAAAAGCTGAAGGATTTTAAACAAAATAAACCACACGGCTCTTATAAGCCGATAATAGGTTTTCAAGAAATAAAAATCTACCGCAATAAGGAGCAAGAAAAAAAAAACAATAGGTCAGCAACAATGACAAAAGTTTATTAGTCTTTTCAAATAGAGAAGCCGTTTTTTCTCCCTTTCAGTCATAAATTGCCATGTCTCCTTTGTCTGAGAAATAGCATTTACTCACATAAATACCATTAAAAAGAAAAACAAGCTGCAAAGGGCAGAATGGAGACTGGGAAGGTTGAGAATATTTACTTTCAAGGTTAAAAATCTAGATACAGCCAGACAGTGGGAGATTCGAGCAGCTGTAAATATCTCATCTATTGTCTCTGGAATGATAAAACAGTTGTCGGGCTGCTCTACTGTCAATAGGTTGTGACAAAGGTTTCACTCCCTGACAGAAGCGAGTCCTACATAAAACTAGTTTGTACATTTCCATTGACAGATGCTTTTCTTCTTCTACAGAACTCAGGGAGATTTATGTATTTTCTTAGCTGGTATTCATTGAGAAGAACAAAGGAGAGGGGCTCATTGCCACTCTATAAGGAAGAAAGATACTTTTCTGCAGTCTTTTATGCACAAAGACTTTTGTATAGAAGAGATCATATCTGCAATGTTTTGCTTTTGTTACATTATGTGACAGCAAAGAGTTTCATGGGGAACATAGTGCAAATTGTGTTACCGCTAATAATTAGCAAGTGACAACGAGCGTTATAAAGAGACTTCTGCAAGAGCCGCCGGATACTGTCCGGTAAAAAGTATGGTAATAAGTTTCAGAAAACTTTGCACTTTACTTAGTTCATATTGGAGAAACAAACATCAACATGGCATGAATCTAAAGTTCCTAAGATACTGATGGAAAAAACAGGTTTACGTTTTGCAGAAATACATTACAGCAGGGGACTTAATTTATAAAATGGACAGTTTACCAACAGCTGTTTTTAGTTAAAGCATATAATAAGCCCTCACATGACTCTGTTAGCAGAAATAAGGAAAAATTATAGATCTCAAAATATGGGGATGCAAAAACTTGTTTTTGTAGAGAAGTGTCTTTTAGTGTGTGATAGCAGCCAAACATAAAAACCTGATATAAATCTAGTATTGCTGTAATCGCAGCGACCCGAAGAATAAAGTTGCGTAATCACTTATACCGCACGAGGAACGGCGTAAAAAATAAATAAAATCAATTCTTGTCCTACTACTGAATTTTTTCATTCTGCCTACCAAAAAATCACAGTAAGGTTATATGCACACGTTGCAGATTTGCCTGTGGAATTTTCTGCGCAGATTCTGCATCTCTTGGCAGAAAACGCAGGCAAAAATCCGTGCGCTTTTGATGTGGATTTTCATGTGATTTTTTCATGCGGATTTGTATGAGTTTTTGTAAGATGAATAAAGATCTATTATTTAACAAAAAAAAAAAGAAATGTGATGTAATTTCTTGTCCAACCTCTTCATTTACATACTCGATTGAACAATAGTGTTTACATACACAGATTGATAGATGGATGGATAGATAGATAGATAGATAGATAGATAGATAGATAGATAGATAGATAGATAGATATGGGATGGATAGATGAGAGATCTATAGATAGATAGACAGATAAATATATCTATAGATAGATGGGTAGATATATCTATGGATAGATAATACCAAGCCCGATGTTTAGTAATAAATATAATAAAATGGTACATAAAGAGTTAAAGACACACACACAAATCTGCGTTAGGCCGGGGTCACACTTACGATAAAGTTGCATGAGTCTCGCACCTCAATATCCGACATCAAGCTAGCTTAGTAGTGGAGAGGCGTCAATAAGACACCTATCCATTACTAATCCTATTATTGTGAAAGGGTTAAATAAAGACACAGCCAGGATAAAGTATTTTAATTAAATAAAACAACACAGTTTTGCCATCTTTATTGTTCTGCCAATCCATGTGATGCCCTCCATCTCCTGCAAAAAAACAAAAAAATAATAAACCAACACAAATACTCCCTGGTCCTATGTAGTCCATTTAATAACGAGCGTCCCACGATGATCTCCCCTATAGAGCTGTCATATCAGGAGATGTGACTGCTCTATAGGCCTCCAGTGACACACTGACAGGAGACAATGGCTCCTGCAGTGTTATCACTGAGGGTTCAATGGGTTTTCACTTTACTGCACTGCTGCATAAATTTTCCAATGCAGTGGTGCCGCATGTGACAGTATGAACTCTGCACTCACAGCATCGGAGGGATACAGTGCAGAGGATTACCTCCTGTCATTGTATCAATGGGAGCCTCTGGAAAGCGGTCACATCTGCCGATGTGACAGCTCTCCACTGGAGATCTTCGTGGGACATTCGTTATTAAATGGATTACATCGGATCAGGGAGTATACTGTGGGTTTATTATTTTTATTTTTTTTAAAACACACACAGCCCTGCAGACACCCGCAGACACCCACACAGACACACACGGCCCCACACACACAGACATACACATCTTCGCCACACACACACAGTCTCCACCCACACACTCTTCCTCCTCCCAATCTGCAGCGTTTCTCACAGGCAACTCCGCAGAAAATCCGCCAATCTTTTTTAAACCTGTGGTTTTGCTGTGGATTTGCCTGATGCAATGGAAGTCAATGGGTGCAGAAGCGCTGCAGATCTGCAAAAAGAATTGACATACTGCGGAAAATAAAATGCTGCAAATACACGCTTTGTTTCCGCAGCATGTGCACAGCAATTCTCAATTTCCCATTGACTAACATTGCTTGTGCACTACACTGCGGATTTGATGCAATTCCATGCAAAAACACTGCGGATCTGCATCAAAATCCGCAATGTGTGCACATAGCCTTAGGTTCAACTCACATTTATCCTGTGCTCTGAGTGCTTACCCCGGAGTTTCTGTTTAAATCTATGAAATACGTGATTCAGATGGAACCCCAGGAGGATGATGCACTATAATGAGGCAGAGGAGGCATTGTGTACACTGTCTGGAGTATGATCCAGCAGTGTCTGTCTTTTAGGCACGTATAAAGCGTTGTCCGCCACAGTTTTGTGCACTTCTAAAAGGACAACACTGAACAGAGGCCAGACGGAGTCCAGAGTAACTCTGCTGCCTCATTATAGTGAGTGGATCCCAAGGGAATTTAATCTGAATCACATAATTTGGAGATTTAGATGGAAACCCCAAATAAGTGCTCTGCATAGAGCACCAGATACACACGTGGTCAACATTTTTGGTACCCCTCATTTAATGACAGAAAAACCCACAATATTCCCAGAAATAACTTGAATTCGACAAAAGTAATAATATATAAAAGATCTATGAAAATGAACAAATGAAAGTCATACATTGCTTTTCAACCATGCTTCCACAGAATAAAAATAATAAAATAAAACTCATGAAATAGGCCTGGACAGAAATAATGGTACCCATGAAAATGTGACAAAAGGGACATGTTAATTCAAGGTGTGTCCACTAATTAGCATCACAGGTGTTTACAATCTTGGAATCAGTGAGTGGCCTGTATTTAGGGCTACAGATACTCACTGTGCTGTTTGGTGACATCTTGTGTATCACACTCAACATGGACCAAAGGAAGCGAAGGAAGGAGTTGTCTCAGGAGATTAGAAAGAAAACTATAGACAAAACATGTTAAAGGTATAAGTTATAGGACCATCTCCAAGCAGCTTGATGTTGCTGTGGCTACAGTTGCACATATTATTCAGAAATTTAAGATCCATGGGACTGTAGCCAACCTCCCTGGATGTCGCCGCAGTAGGAAAATTGATGACAAATCAAAGAGACAAATAGCAATTGTAACAAAAGAGCCCAGAAAAACCTCTAAGCAAATTAAAGGTGAACTTCAAGCTCAAGGAACATCAATGTGTGATCTCACCATCCAACATTGTATGAGCCAATGTGGACTTAATGGGAGATAACCAAGGAGGACACCATTGCTGAAAAAAATTCATAAAAAAGCCAGACTGAAATTTGCCATACTACATGTTGACAAGCTACAAAGCTTCTAGGAGAATTTCCTATGGACAGATGAGACAAAAATTGAACTTTTTGGCAAGGCACATCAGCTTTATATTCACAGATGGAAAAATGAAGCATATGAAGAAAAGAACACTGTCCTAACTGTGAAACATGGAGGAGGCTCTGTTATGTTCTGGGGCTGCTTTTCTGCATCTGGCACAGGGTGTCTAGAATATCTGCAGGGTGCAATGAAATCTCAAGACTTTCAAGAGATTCTAGAAAGGAATGTACTGCCCATTGCTAGAATGCTTGGTCTCAGTCGCAGGTCATGGGTCTTGCAACAGGATAATGACCCAAAACACACAGCTAACAACACCCAAGAAAGGCTAAGAGAAAAACATTGGACTATTCTGAAGTGGCCTTCTATGAGCCCTGACCTAAATCCTATTGAGCATCTTTGGAAAGAGCTGAAACGTGCCGTCTGGAAAAGGCAACCTTCAAACACGAGACAACTGGAGCAGTTTGCTCTTGAGGAGCGGGCCAAAATACCTGTCGAGAGGTGCAGAAGTCTCATTGACAGTTACAGGAATAATTTGATTGCAGTGATTGCCTCAAAAGGTTGTGCAACAAAATATTAAGTTAAGGGTGCCATCATTTCTGTCCAGGCCTATTTCATGAGTTTTATTTTTTTAAAATCTCTGGTAGCATGGTTGAAAAGCAATGTCTGAATTTTATTTGTTCATTTTATAGATTTTTAATTTATTATTACTTTTGTCAGATTCAAGTTATTTCTGTGACCATTTTGTGTTTTTCTGTCATTAAACGAGGGGTACCAACAATTTTCACAGCGTGAGTAAATGTGATCCCATACATTATGTAAAATGTTCCCAATAAAACCTTCAACTCAATCCACAATAGATCTGTCAATGGAAATATAGGGGCTTTGCACATTACTGGTAGCAAAAAGGCTCTGGAAAAAAAATTTCTGTTAAAAATGTAGCTATTTTCTCTTCATTGCCCAATGGTATACAAATGTCTGTGATACACCTATAGAGGTGTAGTTTGTAAAATGGGGTCACTTATGGGGGGATTCTGCTGTTCTAGCACCTCAGAGTCTCTCCCAGTGGATCATGGCACCCGCAAACCATAACAGTAAAATCTGCACTGTAAAATGGCACTTCTTCCCTTCTGAGGTTTGCACTGTGCCTCAAAAGTAGTTCCCAATTACATGTAGGGTATTAGCGCAATCAGGAGAAATTGCACAACTAACCGAGAGGTCCTTTTTTCCTATTAGGCCTTATAAAAATTAAAAATGTTGGGCTCAAATAACATTTTAGCGGCGCTGTAATTATTATTTATTAACCGCACAATGGTATAAATTTCTATTATTATTGTACATTTTTATAGTGCCATTTATTCCATGGGGCATTACATGTGAAAAGTGGCAAATATAGACAAATACAACTAAACATGAGAAAAAACAATGAGGTACATATGGTCTCAACAAGCTCACTACACCCCTAGATGAATTCATTGAGAAGTGTAGTTTGTAAATTTACATCCGTTATGATGGGATTCTGCTGCTCTGACACCTCATGGGCTCTGTCAATGTGACATGGCACTCTCAAACCATTCCAGCAAAATCTGAACTCCAATATGGCACCTCTTCTTTTCTGAGCTTTGCAGTGTGCCTCAAAAGTTGTTTTCAACCACATATGGAGTATCAACATACTCAAGTGAAATGTTACAACAAATTGTATGGTCCATTTGATCCTTTTACCCTTGTGAAAATAAAAAATTAGGGGCCAAAACAAAATTTTTGTAGGAAAAATGTAATTTTTTATTTTTATGGCGCTACATTATAAACTTTTGTGAAACACCTGAAGATTCAAGTTGCTCACTACACATCTAGATACATTCCTTTAGGGGTCTAGTTTCCAAAATGGGGTCACTTGTGGGGGGTTTCCACGTTTTTGGGCCATCAGGGGCTCTCAAAATGCAACATGGCGTCTGCTCTTGATTCTTGCCATTTTTGCATTCATAAAGTCAAATGGTTCTCCTTCCCTTCCGAGCCCTGCTGTGCACCCAAACAATAGCTTTCCCCACATATGGAGTATTGGCCTAGTCAAGAGAAATTACACAACAGATATTGAGGCCATTTTCTCCTGTTACCCTTGTGAAAATTTAAAAAAATGGGGCTAAAGTAAAATTTTTGTGAAAAGAGTAAAATGTTACGGTAATTTTTTCCTTCCACATTGCATTAATTCCTGTAAAGCGCTTGAACTATTAATAAACCTCTTGAATTTGGTTTTGAGGACTTTGAGGGGTGCAGTTTTTAGAATGGTGTCCCTCTTTGGTATTTTCTGCCATATAGGCTCTCGAAAGTCACTTCAAATGTGATGTGGCCCCTAAAAAAATGGTTCTGTAAATTTTGGAGAAAAAATTAGAAATTGCTGATTACCTTTTAACCCTTCTAACTTCCTTACAAAAAAAAAAGTAGGTTTCAAAAATTGTGCTGATGTAAAGTAGACATGTGGGAAATGTTATTTATTACTTGTTTTGTGTGACATTTCTCTGATTTAAGGGCATAAGAATTACATTGTTGAAACTTGGGAAATTCTCTCTAAATTTCCAATATTTTGACAAATAAACTCAAGGCATATTGAGCAAGTTTTACCGCTATCATGAAGTACAATATCTCACGAGAAAACTTTCTCAGAATCAGTGGGATCTGTTGACATGTTCCAGAGTTATTACCTCAAAAAGTGACACTGGTCAGATTTGTAAAAAGTGAGGCCCGGTCATTAACCAAGAAAGTGGCTCAGTAGTTAAGGGGACAAATAGCTCAGTTATGCTGCATTACTCACCCTGGCTACATCTGTATCTTTTTTTTTTAGAAATGCTTAAATTATTTATAATCTTTATATTTTCCTGCTGTTTTCTGTTTCTTTGTCTATGAAATATGTGTTGGTTTTATTATTTATTGAAGGGCAAATATGTAAATAAGAAATGTTTATTTCTGTCTATCTGTCTATCGGCCTAGCCGACCACTGCGCTCTACAAACGACTTTCGACTAACCTCTGCACTAATCCGTACCTCCCACTCCCGACTACAAGACTTCTCCTGTGCTGCACCAATCCTCTGGAATGCTCTACCCCAAGATATTAGGACCATCCACAATTTGCATAGTTTTAGGCACTCCCTCAAAACTCATTTGTTCAGAGCGGCCTATCACGTTCAATAATCAAAGTTATGTTATGTTTGTGTGTGTGTGTGTAGCCCATTCAGTATCTCCATCTACCCCCCACCCCCTGAAGATGGCTGGACCATCATTGTAAATACATCATTGTAAATACACACCTGTACTTTGTATCTCCCCCACCTCATTGTAGATTGTAAGCTCTCACGAGCAGGGTTGTCTTATTTTGTCTTATTTTGCTTTATTACTGTGTTGTTAACATTGTTACCTATGACTGTTGTGTTTGAAACTGTTTAACTGTAAAACGCTGCGGAATATGTTGGCGCTATATAAATAAAGATTATTATTATTATTATTATTATTTTTCCAAACCAATTTGGGTTTTCTTGTGCAGCTTAACACAGCTTTTTATGTTTTTCTAATTACGGCACATGCAACCTGCATAGAGCAAAGGCGAAAAAAATGGTCATTTTGTGACTTCTGTTGGAATGGCTTAGCACCTTGCCCTGTATAACTGTATGCTAAACACAATGGAGTCTTGCTGGTGTGAAACTGAAATTCATTTGTTTGCCTGCAAAATGTACACTGGAGTTCAACTGCTATATTTAAAACCAATTATGTCCATGCAGAGAGAGCATTTGGGCGCAGTGTACGTTAATGGTTTCTACCTGCTGTATAAAACATCGGCAGAAAACAGGGCTTTCTGAGCCGTACATTACTGCTGACAGCCTCCGATTACTACTCTTATAAAGCATTTACATTTTAGAAGTTGCAGCGAAAGATGAATGTGAAAAGTACAACCAAGCTGTATTCTTTTTCTTAAGTATGTGGCTGAAATCATAAAATCAGAAAAGTATGATTACAGCCAGTTTCCAAAGATAACAGTATATTTTTAAACAGTAATTTTTTCCCCCTGGTTGACAACACATTGGTAGATTCACAAACTCCTAAGAAAATAATTATGGTATTATTACATACTGTCCAATTTATACATTAAATGTACGACAACCATCCGATGAACATAATTCTTATTCCAATCCATAGTTGTTTGTGCGTTTTGTTTTAATATTTCTTTATACTTTTTGCATTTGTTTTAATTTTTTTTTTTGATGTAAATCTTTTTTAAATCCCTGTTTCTAATTTCAAATTTGAGTCTCACATAGAGTACTCAGAGACAAATCTATTTTTATAGGCACCAGAGCGTATTTTAGGCCACGTTCACACGTTGAGTATTTGGTGAGTAATTTACATCAGTATGTGTAAGCCAAAACCAGGAGAGGAACAGTCAGAGGAAAAGTATAATAGAAACATTTCACCACTTCTGTATTTTTCACCCACTCCTGGTTTTGGCTTACAAATACGTTCTCCAGTGTCATTAGGTATCATCACGTGAGGTTCTATTTTTTATTTTTTCCTGGGTCTAACATGCTGTATTATGATGAGACATTGGGATCATGACTCCTCCAGAATTAATAACACCGGTCAACGCAATTTTTCTGGCAAAAGGTTTTAAAACATATTTTAAGTCAATTTTGGCTGCTGATTACGAATATGAACTCCGTTTTTGGCTGTCACATCAGGATTTCGAGATATTTTCAATTTTTGATGAAAATTACTCCTAATGTTTTATGATAAAAACACATGATTTTCGGTATATTTTTAATCAAGGAATAACAAAGATTACAAAGTCTATGTACAGCAAATCAAATATACTTACAGAATTAAACTACAAAATATAAAAACACATATATATGGCACACAGATGAATGGCAAATGGCAGTTATTTGCACTTTCTTTTCTTGGCTGATCTGTGATGTACAGCTTCTGGGTTGTCTCTCATCAAGCTCCAGCAATAGTCAGCCATCATATGTGAGTCCCACCGGCCTTGATACCGTTCTTCCATTGTTTTAATGTCCTGATGAGAACGCTCCCCTTGTTCCTTGCTCACATCCCCAAGGTTCTCTGGAAAAAAGTCCAAATGGCTGTGTACATAGTGAAACTTGATACTCATTCTACATCCTAGATTTCGCAGACTCATTAGTAGCTCTTCCACAATCTCTTCATAGTTGTCTGCTTTCTTATTCCCTAGAAAATTCTGCACCACATTACAAAATGCATTCCAAGCTCTTTCTTCTGTCTCATTCATTGATGTGATAAAATTTGGGTCTCTCATAAGTGTTCTTATTTGAGGTCCATCAAATATTCCAGCCTTTTTCTTCTCTTCACTAAGACCAGTAAAAGTTGAACATATATACCGTATATACTCGAGTATAAGCCGACCCGAGTATAAACCGACCCCCCTAATTTTGCCACAAAAAACTGGGAAAACTTATTGATTCGAGTATAAGCCTAGTGTGGAAAATGCAGCAGCTACCAGTGAATTTCAAAAATAAAAATAGATGCTCCATACCGTTAATTATTGCCCCATAGATGCTCCATATAAAGCTGTGCCATATAAAATGCTCTGCACCGTTCATTATGGCCCCATAGATGCTCCACATAAAGCTGTGCCATATATAATGCTCTGCACCGTTCAGTATGGCCCCTTAGATGCTCCATAGAAAGCTGTGCCATATATAATGCTCTGCACCGTTCAGTATGGCCCCATAGATGCTCCATAGAAAGCTGTGCCATATATAATGCTCTGCACCGTTGATTATTGCCCCATAGATGCTTCATATAGAGCTGTGCCATATAAAATGCTCTGCACCGTTCAGTATGGCCCCATAGATGCTCCACATAAAGCTGTGCCATATATAATGCTCTGCACCATTCAGTATGGCCCCTTAGATGCTCCATAGAAAGCTGTGCCATATATAATGCTCTGCACCGTTCAGTATGGCCCCATAGATGCTCCATATAAAGCTGTGCCATATATAATGCTCTGCACCGTTGATTATTGCCCCATAGATGCTCCATATAAAGCTGTGCCCCACATATAATGCTCTGCACCGTTGATTATTGCCCCATAGATGCGCCACATAAAGCTGTGCCATATAGAATGCTCTGCACCGTTCAGTATGGCCCCATAGATGCTCCACATAAAGCTGTGCCATATAGAATGCTCTGCACCGTTCAGTATGGCCCCATAGATGCTCCACATAGAGCTGTGCAATATAGAATGCTCTGCACCATTCAGTATGGCCCCATAGATGCTCCACATAAAGCTGTGCCATATAGAATGCTCTGCACCGTTCATTATGGCCCCATGGATGCTCAATATAAATCTGTGCAATATAGAATGCTGCTGCTGCTGCAATAAAAAAATTACATACTCACCTCTCTTGCTTGCAGCTCCTCAGCGTCCCATCTCTCCGCCCTGACTGTTCAGGCAGAGGATGGCGCACACTAGTACGTCATCGTGCCCTCTGACCAGAACAGTCAGAGCAAGAGGACGTGGAAGACGGAGCGGCGCCCGGCGGGTGGAACGTGGACAGGTAAATATGTAATACTCACCTGCTCCCGGCATCCCTGGCTCCTTATCCCAGACAGCTGATCTCCAGGTGCCGCAGCCTCTTCCTCTGTCAGCGGTCACCGTTACCGCTCATTAGAGGAATGAATATGCGGCTCCACCCCTATGGGAGTAGAGTCCATATTCATAACTTTAATGAGCGGTCCCATGTGACTGCTGAACAGGGGAAGAGCTGCGGCACCAAAGACCGTGGGACGGGCAGGGGTAGCGCCAGGAGCGCCGGGACTAGGTGAGTATGCGACAGTCCTCTCTCCCCCCTTACCCGCCGACCCTGCCGCCGATCATGACTCGAGTATAAGCCGAGAGGGGCACTTTCAGCCCAAAAATTTGGGCTGAAAATCTCGGCGTATATACGGTAGTTAAAGCATTCTCCACTGTGATTGAGAGCTGTGACGAACTGCTTCATCAATCCAAGTTTTATGTGTAAGGGAGGAAAGACAATGTCCTTCCTATCCACTAGAGGATCATGGATGACATTCTTATCGCCAGATGCCAAACTCTGTCGCTGAGGCCTTTCAGTTTTCACCCAATGCTCTGCTGTAGCTCTACTGTCACAGTAGCACAGAAAACAAGGATGTTATCATAACAAATGGGAATTATGCATGTTCAAAGAAAACAAAGATATTCTCACATTTATTGGGAGACTAAAAGAAAACTAAATTTACCTTAGTGAACCGTATACACAGGCACTTTTCATACTCTACTTATATTTATCATGGAATTCATGAAAATGGGCTATATACCTATCGCACAAAAACGTGATGTGATAGAGAAATTATAAGATCAGACTTGAATTCAGCACCCTCAAATTAGTCTAAAACTGTTCATAAAGTCCATGCCAGAACATTTTTTTTTTGTAGACCAGTGTAATAATTGTGCATCGCACACACTGCCAGAACAATAATGCTGTACAAATTCCATATACTGTGAAGGAATATCTTGCAATGCAGACATAATAGCTTCATTTCGTGCCAATATATTGCCAGATATGTGTTGTAATTGTACTGGTGCATATAGTACCAATTAAAAACATCAAACATTGCCAATATTAAAGTGTCCTACAAACAATAATATTGAGACTGACAATTATTCTACTGTTCACAGTTTGCTACTTTATTGGTCTTAGATCATTTATTTGGATGTTTTTATGATGACTGGAGTACATTTATAAGCATTTCATAAGTTTTTTAACTTTTATTGAGAAATACATCAAGTTAATGTAAAGACTCAATATTTACAGTCTTGAACCTTAGTTTTCAAGATTTCTGCAATTTGTCCTGGCTGCTCATTATCAGCTTCTGGGCCAAACCCTGACTGATGACAACTCATTATTGCCTAATCAGTGCTTGGAGTTTATCACAATTTCTATGTTTTTGTTTGTCCACTCGTTTTTTGAGGATTGACCACAGGTTCTGAATGGGATTGATATCTGGGGAGTTTCCTGGCCCCAGCCCCAACATTTCAATGTTTGTTAACTGAAGCATCTAGTTATTACTTTTACCTTGTGACATGGTCTCCATCATGCTGGAAAAAGCATTTTACATCATCAATTTGCTCCAGGATCGTTAGGAGAAGTTGCTTTTAGAGGATGATTAAATTCCATTCTTTATTCATGACAGTGCAGGCAAAATTATGAGTGAGCCCCTCCATGAATGAAAAGACCCCACACATGAATAGTCTTATGATGGATTACTGTTGGCATGACACCGGCCTAATGGTAGCACTGACCTTTTCTTCTCCGGACACTCATTCTCCCAGATGTCTGAAGGGGGTTTTACCTGAGAAAATAACTTTGCCGGAAACACAGGAATTGGAATACAAAGGACTGGGGTAAAGATATGTTCTATGATGTCTGTTTGAGACATCTCGCTGTGACTGTATATTGTAATTTTTTTAAAGAACGTTGAATTAAAACCAGAATTGAACCAGAAGGTAACTGGCTAGTCACTGTAAACAATGTTTCTGTTTGTTTTCACTTTCACCCCTATAATCCTTCACTTTCTGCTAACTCCCCTAATTCCTACACCAAGTAAGGAACTGTTCATCTCCTCTTCAATCCTCCCCATCCACCTCACCTCCTCCTCAAAACTGTTCCTTAACCTACAATCCTCTGTCTCCAAACACAGACAACCCCCTCATGCCCTCTCCTGCTCCCACCTGCTAACACTTTCTCTACTCCTTCTCACTGCTGGTGATATCTCTCCAAATCCTGGTCCTCCTCACCTCATTCCCACAGTCATTTCTACCTCCCATCCACGCTCTATTACAACCTTCCATAACCTCTCTAACCTTATACCCATTCACCCAGCCCCTGCTTCCCCAGTCCCACTAACAGGAGCTCTGTGGAACGCTCGCTCTGTCTGCAACAAGCTTTCCTACATCCATGATCTTTTTGTTACTACCAAACTTTCCTTCCTCACCATCACCGAAACTTGGCTCACCTCTTCTGACACAGCCTCTCCTGCTGCACTTTCGTATGATGACTTCCACCTTTCTCACACCCCCTGCCCCAGCAGCAAACATGGCGGATGTTATGATAGGCAATTCAGTAACACAATGTACATAGCGATCAGAGCACATACAGTGATCTGACAATAACCCAAAATAATAGAATGAGCTCTGAGACGTGGAAACTCTGTAGACCGCAATTCCTGATCCTCTCCAAACACAACTAGAGGCAGCTGTGGATTGCGCCTAACGCTCCCTATGCAACTCGGCACAGCCTGAGAAACTAACTAGCCTGAAGATAGAAAAATAAAGCCTACCTTGCCTCAGAGAAATACCCCAAAGGAAAAGGCAGCCCCCCACATATAATGACTGTGAGTAAGATGAAAAGACAAACGTAGGGATGAAATAGATTCAGCAAAGTGAGGCCCGATATTCTAGACAGAACGAGGATAGGAAAGATAACTTTGCGGTCTACACAAAACCCTAAAGAAAACCACGCAAAGGGGGCAAAAAGACCCTCCGTACCGAACTAACGGCACGGAGGTACACCCTTTGCGTCCCAGAGCTTCCAGCAAAACAAATAGACAAGCTGGACAGAAAAAATAGCAACAAATAGCAAAGAAGCACTTAGCTATGCAGAGCAGCAGGCCACAGGAATGATCCAGAGAAGCACAAGTCCAACACTGGAACATTGACAGGAAGCATGGATCACAGCATCAGGTGGAGTTAAGTAGAGAAGCAGCTAACGACCTCACCAGATCACCTGAGGGAGGAAACTCAGAAGCTGCAGTACCACTTTCCTCCACAAACGGAAGCTCCCAGAGAGAATCAGCCGAAGTACCACTTGTGACCACAGGAGTGAACTCTGCCACAGAATTCACAACAGTACCCCCCCCTTGAGGAGGGGTCACCGAACCCTCACCAGAGCCCCCAGGCCGACCAGGATGATCCACATAAAAGGCACGAACAAGATCGGGAGCATGGACATCAGAGGCAAAAACCCAGGAATTATCTTCCTGAGCATAACCCTTCCATTTAACCAGATACTGGAGTTTCCGTCTTGAAACACGAGAATCCAAAATCTTCTCCACAATATACTCCAATTCCCCCTCCACCAAAACCGGGGCAGAAGGCTCAACAGATGGGACCATAGGTGCCACGTATCTCCGCAACAATGACCTATGGAATACGTTATGTATGGAAAAAGAATCTGGAAGGGTCAGACGAAAAGACACAGGATTAAGAACCTCAGAAATCCTATACGGACCAATAAAACGAGGTTTAAACTTAGGAGAGGAAACGTTCATAGGAATATGACGAGAAGATAACCAAACCAGATCCCCAACACGAAGTCGGGGACCCACACGGCGTCTGCGATTAGCGAAAAGTTGAGCCTTCTCCTGGGACAAGGTCAAATTGTCCACTACATGAGTCCAAATCTGCTGCAACCTGTCCACCACAGTATCCACACCAGGACAGTCCGAAGACTCAACCTGTCCTGAAGAGAAACGAGGATGGAACCCAGAATTGCAGAAAAACGGCGAAACCAAGGTAGCCGAGCTGGCCCGATTATTAAGGGCGAACTCAGCCAAAGGCAAAAAGGACACCCAGTCATCCTGATCAGCAGAAACAAAGCATCTCAGATATGTTTCCAAGGTCTGATTGGTTCATTCGGTCTGGCCATTAGTCTGAGGATGGAAAGCCGAGGAAAAAGACAAGTCAATGCCCATCCTACCACAAAAGGCTCGCCAAAACCTCGAAACAAACTGGGAACCTCTGTCAGAAACGATATTCTCTGGAATGCCATGTAAACGAACCACATGCTGGAAGAACAAAGGCACCAAATCAGAGGAGGAAGGCAATTTAGACAAGGGTACCAGATGGACCATCTTAGAAAAGCGATCACAGACCACCCAAATGACTGACATCTTTTGAGAAACGGGAAGGTCAGAAATAAAATCCATAGAGATATGTGTCCAAGGCCTCTTCGGGACCGGCAAGGGCAAAAGCAACCCACTGGCACGAGAACAGCAGGGCTTAGCCCGAGCACAAATCCCACAGGACTGCACAAAAGTACGCACATCCCGCGACAGAGACGGCCACCAAAAGGATCTAGCCACTAACTCTCTGGTACCAAAGATTCCAGGATGACCAGCCAACACCGAACAATGAAGTTCAGAGATAACTCTATTCGTCCACCTATCAGGGACAAACAGTTTCTCCGCTGGGCAACGATCAGGTTTATTAGCCTGAAATTTTTGCAGCACCCGCCGCAAATCAGGGGAGATGGCAGACACAATTACTCCTTCCTTGAGGATTCCCGCCGGCTCAGATAAACCCGGAGAGTCGGGCACAAAACTCCTAGACAGAGCATCCGCCTTCACATTTTTAGAGCCCGGAAGGTACGAAATCACAAAGTCAAAACGGGCAAAAAACAACGACCAACGAGCTTGTCTAGGATTCAAGCGCTTGGCAGACTCGAGATAAGTCAAGTTCTTATGATCAGTCAATACCACCACGCGATGCTTAGCTCCTTCAAGCCAATGACGCCACTCCTCGAATGCCCACTTCATGGCCAGCAACTCTCGGTTGCCCACATCATAATTTCGCTCAGCAGGTGAAAACTTCCTGGAAAAGAAAGCGCATGGTTTCATCACTGAGCAACCAGAACCTCTCTGTGACAAAACAGCCCCTGCTCCAATCTCAGAAGCATCAACCTCGACCTGGAACGGAAGAGAAACATCTGGTTGACACAACACAGGGGCAGAAGAAAAACGACGCTTCAACTCTTGAAAAGCTTCCACAGCAGCAGAAGACCAATTGACCAAATCAGCACCCTTCTTGGTCAAATCGGTCAATGGTTTGGCAACACTAGAAAAATTGCAGATGAAGCGACGATAAAAATTAGCAAAGCCCAGGAACTTTTGCAGACTTTTCAGAGATGTCGGCTGAGTCCAATCATGGATGGCTTGGACCTTAACCGGATCCATCTCGATAGTAGAAGGGGAAAAGATGAACCCCAAAAATGAAAGCTTCTGCACACCAAAGAGACACTTTGATCCCTTCACAAACAAAGAATTAGCACGCAGGACCTGAAAAACCGTTCTGACCTGCTTCACATGAGACTCCCAATCATCCGAGAAGATCAAAATGTCATCCAAGTACACAATCAGGAATTTATCCAGGTACTCACGGAAGATGTCATGCATAAAGGATTGAAACACTGATGGAGCATTGGCAAGTCCGAACGGCATCACTAGATACTCAAAATGACCCTCGGGCGTATTAAATGCAGTTTTCCATTCATCGCCTTGCCTGATTCTCACCAGATTATACGCACCACGAAGATCTATCTTAGTGAACCAACTAGCCCCCTTAATCCAAGCAAACAAATCAGATAACAATGGCAAGGGGTACTGAAATTTAACAGTGATCTTATTAAGAAGGCGGTAATCTATACACGGTCTCAGCGAACCATCCTTCTTGGCTACAAAAAAGAACCCTGCTCCTAATGGCGAAGATGACGGGCGAATATGCCCCTTCTCCAGGGATTCCTTCACATAACTGTGCATAGCGGTGTGCTCAGGCACGGATAAATTAAACAGTCGACCTTTTGGGAATTTACTACCAGGAATCAAATTGATAGCACAATCACAATCCCTATGCGGAGATAGGGCATCGGACGTGGGCTCATCAAATACATCCCGGTAATCAGACAAGAACTCTGGAACCTCAGAAGGGGTGGATGACGAAATTGACAGAAATGGAACATCACCATGTACCCCCTGACAACCCCAGCTGGACACCAACATGGAATTCCAATCCAATACTGGATTATGGGCTTGTAGCCATGGCAACCCCAACACGACCACATCATGCAGATTATGCAACCCCAGAAAGCGAATAACCTCCTGATGTGCAGGAGCCATGCACATGGTCAGCTGGGTCCAGTATTGAGGCTTATTCTTGGCCAAAGGTGTAGCATCAATTCCTCTCAATGGAATAGGACACTGCAAGGGCTCCAATAAAAACCCACAACGTTTAGCATAATCCAAGTCCATCAAATTCAGGGCAGCGCCTGAATCCACAAACGCCATGACAGAATACGACGACAAGGAGCATATCAAGGTAACGGACAGAAGAAATTTTGACTGTACAGTACCAATGGCGGCAGACCTAGCGAACCGCTTAGTGCGCTTAGGACAATCAGAGATAGCATGAGTGGAATCACCACAGTAGAAACACAGCCCATTCAGACGTCTGTGTTCTTGCCGTTCAACTCTGGTCATAGTCCTATCGCACTGCATAGGCTCAGGTTTAATCTCAGGTAATACCGCCAAATGGTACACAGATTTACGCTCACGCAAGCGTCGACCGATCTGAATGGCCAAAGACATAGACTCATTCAAACCAGCGGGCATAGGAAATCCCACCATGACATCCTTAATGGCTTCAGAGAGACCCTTTCTGAAAATGGCTGCAAGCGCAGATTCATTCCATTGAGTGAGCACGGACCATTTTCTAAATTTCTGGCAATATAGCTCTATCTCATCCTGAGCCTGACAAAGAGCCAGCAAATTTTTTTCTGCCTGATCTACTGAATTAGGCTCATCGTACAGCAATCCAAGCGCCAGGAAAAACGCATCAATATCACTCAATGCAGGATCTCCTGACGCAAGAGAAAATGCCCAGTCCTGAGGGTCGCCACGCAAAAAAGAAATGACGATCCTAACCTGTTGCGCTGGGTCACCAGAGGAGCGAGGTTTCAAAGCCAGAAACAGTTTACAATTATTCTTGAAACTCAGAAATTTAGTTCTATCTCCAAAAAACAAATCTGGAATAGGAATTCTCGGTTCTAACAAAGAATTCTGAACCACAAAATTTTGAATATCTTGAACTCTTGCCGTGAGCTGATCTACACATGAAGATAGACCTTTAATGTCCATTGTAACACCTGTGTCCTGAACCACCAAAATGTCTAGGGGAAAAAAAAGACAAATCACAGTGCAAAGGAAAAAAAATGGTCTCAGAACTTCTTTTTTCCCTCTATTGAGAATCATTAGTACTTTTGGCTTCCTGTACTGTTATTATAGGCAATTTAGTAACACAATGTACATAGCGATCAGAGCACATACAGTGATCTGACAATAACCCAAAATAATAGAACGAGCTCTGAGACGTGGAAACTCTGTAGACCGCAATTCCTGATCCTCTCCAAACACAACTAGAGGCAGCTGTGGATTGCGCCTAACGCTCCCTATGCAACTCGGCACAGCCTGAGAAACTAACTAGCCTGAAGATAGAAAAATAAGCCTACCTTGCCTCAGAGAAATACCCCAAAGGAAAAGGCAGCCCCCCACATATAATGACTGTGAGTAAGATGAAAAGACAAACGTAGGGATGAAATAGATTCAGCAAAGTGAGGCCCGATATTCTAGACAGAACGAGGATAGGAAAGATAACTTTGCGGTCTACACAAAACCCTAAAGAAAACCACGCAAAGGGGGCAAAAAGACCCTCCGTACCGAACTAACGGCACGGAGGTACACCCTTTGCGTCCCAGAGCTTCCAGCAAAACAAATAGACAAGCTGGACAGAAAAAATAGCAACAAATAGCAAAGAAGCACTTAGCTATGCAGAGCAGCAGGCCACAGGAATGATCCAGAGAAGCACAAGTCCAACACTGGAACATTGACAGGAAGCATGGATCACAGCATCAGGTGGAGTTAAGTAGAGAAGCAGCTAACGACCTCACCAGATCACCTGAGGGAGGAAACTCAGAAGCTGCAGTACCACTTTCCTCCACAAACGGAAGCTCCCAGAGAGAATCAGCCGAAGTACCACTTGTGACCACAGGAGTGAACTCTGCCACAGAATTCACAACAGGCGGAGGAGTTTGTTTTCCCCTGTCAGATACCTGCTCCTTCACCCCAATACCACTGCCACTCTCTGTTACCCTCCCTTCCTTTGAGGTGCACTCTGTGCGAATCTACTCCCCCTCCAACCTCCAACTGGCAATCATCTACCGCCCCCCAGGGCCAGCCACCCCTTCTTTGACCACTTCACCACCTGGCTACTTAATTTCCTTTCCGCGGACATCCCTACTATCATCATGGGCGACTTCAACATCCCCATTGACACTTCCCTCTCAGCTGCCACTAAACTTCTTTCTCTCACTTCCCCCTTTGGCCTCACTCAATGGTCTTCTACAGCCACCCACAAAGATGGCCACACACTGGACCTCATCTTCACCCGCCTCTGCTCCCTATCTAACCTCTCTAACTCACCTCTTCTTCTCTCTGACCACAACCTTCTCACATTCTCTTCCCTCTCCACTCCATGTCTACAATCCCCACCCAACAAACTGTCACACCCTCGCAGAAATCTTAAACACCTTGACCTACACTCATTCTCTGAATCCCTCCTCTCTCTCAAAGATATAAGTTCCTTACACAATGTGGATGACACTGCCGCTCTATATAACGCCACAATAGCTGTAGCTTTGGAATCTGCTGCCCCACTTACACATACCAAAGCTCACAAAATCAACAGACAGCCCTGGCACACCAGCCTGACCAAAGAACTGAGGCGAGCTTCCAGGGCTGCTGAGCGCAGATGGAAAAGATCCCACTCCAACAAGCACTTCATCGCATTTAAACAGTCCCTCACTACTTTCAAGACCACACTCTCCACAGCTAAACAAACCTACTTCTCATCTCTCATATCCTCCCTGTCTCACAACCCTAAACAGTTATTCAACACCTTCAATTCTCTCCTCCGTCCCCAGCACCTCCTTCCTCCCCACTCATCTCAGCTGAAGACTTTGCCTCATTTTTCAAGCAGAAGATTGATAACATCAGAGACAGTTTTGGTCAACAACCCCCAGAGCCCTTCCTCCCGTCTTCCCAGCCCTCCACATCCAAAACCAACTTCTCCACCATTACAGAAGATCGACTCTCCACTCTACTCTCAAGATCACATCTCACCACCTGTGCACTTGACCCGATCCCATCCCACTTCATCCCAAACCTCACCACAGTCTTCATCCCAACCCTAACCCATCTCTTCAACCTATCACTAACAACTGGTGTTTTCCCCTCAAGCTTTAAACATGCCTCCATCACACCTATCCTCAAAAAGCCCTCTCTTGACCCATCCTCTGTATCTAGCTATTGCCCTATATCACTTCTTCCCTATGCCTCCAAGCATGGAACAACACATCTACCTTGAACTGTCCTCCCATCTCTCTTCTTGCTCCCTCTTTGACCGCTTACAATCTGGCTTCTGGTCACACCACTCCACTGAAACTGCCCTAACTAAGGTCACCAACAACCTCTTAACCGCCAAGACCAAGCAACACTACTCTGTCCTCCTCCTTGACCGGTCGGCTGCCTTTGACACAGTGGACCATTGCCTATTATTACAGACCCTCTCATCCCTTGGCATCACAGACTTGGCCCCATCCTGGATCTCATCATACCTAACAGACCGGACATTCAGCGCCTCCCACTCACACACCACCCCCTCACCTCGCCCCCTATCTGTCGGAGTCCCACAAGGTTCAGTCCTAGGACGCCTGCTCTTCTCCATTTACACCTTTGGCCTCGGACAGCTCATAGAATCTCATGGCTTTCAGTATCATCTCTATGCTGATGACACACAGATCTACATCTCTGGACCAGTTATCACCTCTCTACTAACCAGAATCCCTCAATGTCTGTCCACTATTTTATCCTTCTTCTCCGCTAGATTTCTGAAACTTAACATGGACAAAACAGAATTCATCATCTTTCCCCCATCTCACATGACCCCCCAATGAATCTATCCATTACAGTAAATGGCTGGCCACTCTCCCCAGTCCCAGAAGCTCACTGCCTCGGGATAATCCTTGATGCTGATCTCTCCTTAAAACCACATATCCAAGCCCTTTCCACCTCCTGCCGACTTTAACTCAAAAATATTTTACGAATCTGTTCATTCCTCAACCAAGAATCTGCAAAAACCCTAGTCCATGCCCTCATCATCTCTCTCCTTGACTACTGCAACCTCCTGCTTTGTGGCCTCCCCTCTAACAGTCTCGCACCCCTCCAATCTATTCTAAACTCTGCTGCTTGACTAATCCACCTGTCCCCCTGCTATTCCCCAGCTTCTCCCCTCTGTCAATCCCTTTACTGGCTCCCCATTGCCCAGAGACTCCAGTACAAAACCCTAGCCATGATGTACAAAGCCATCCACAACCTGTCTCCTCCATACATCTATGTCCTCATCTCCCGCTACTTACCTACACGCAACCTCCGATCCTCACAAGACCTCCTTCTCTACTCCCCTCTTATCTCCTCTTCCCACAATCATATACAAGATTTCTCTCGCGTATCACCCCTACTCTGGAACCCTCTACCCCAACATATCAGACTCTCACCTACCATCAAAACCTTCAAAAAAAACCTGAAGACCTACCTCTTCCCGCAAGCCTATAACCTGCAGTAACCACCGATCGACCAAACTGCTGCATGACCAGCTCTACCCTTGCCTACTGTATTCTCCCCCATCCCTTGTAGACTGTGAGCCTTCGCGGGCAGGGTCCTCTCTCCTCCTGTAACAGTTATGACTTTTATTGTTTTATTGTTTAAGATTATTGTACTTGTTTTTATTATGTATATCCCTCCTTACATGGAAGTGCCATGGAATAAATGGCGCTATAACAAATAATAATTATAATAATAATTCTGGTTGTCAAACACTGCCAACATACCTGTGCTACTACTAGCCAATTTACTGTTTTATATAGTTGCATTATAGCCATTTACAGTTTTTCTTCAGGGCTGAGAAGTGTGTAAATAGATTGATTTTGGCGACAAGAAGAGGAGGAGCGGTTAGACTGAATTTAGTGCCTTTAGACCTGGGCTTGACCTACGTCACATCTTTTCCTTGGTAGCGATAATTTCTTTAAAGGATTTGACTAGCACTGCTCATGTTCACATGAAAGGGAGAGCTATGCTGATAACTTCACTTCTACTGATAATTGCCAAGAAGAATGCACAACCGGCAGGTATCATACGCTTGTCCTGGGTAGGTTCATGATACCTGTCAATTGTGTACATATCTCTAACAGTATCTATAAATGATTGGGCTGCTCACTTCCCAATAATGAAGTGAGAAGTGCCAGACAAATGCTTTACTATTTATGGAAAATAAAATATTTGAGAAAGACTTGTTACCAGTAGTATTGAGTGACCCTAGATACATCTCTGCACATACTGTTTTAGACCATACATATTAATAAATTACTTTTAATGGCAAAACAGATGTTGTATAACTTATGTAGCAACAGGAAAAATTGCCTCACTGCACTCCTGATGATGCCGACCTAGTAAATGAATTATGTTGGGGGTGCAGTGGTTAAGCTTGGTTTTTAATGCTAATGGACAACCTGTCTATAAAGTGACATAATTTGCCGTGGAAAATGAAGATTACTGAGTAGTGTAATTACTTTTTCCCCAGCAAATTGGTATGAGCACAATATTACATCATCACATATTAGCTTTCTCATTACATTTTTTTGGAGAGATAAGGATTTTAGTATAAGGGCTCGCCCACACCACTGTATAAATTGGACGAGTGCTATCCGATTTTTTATAAGATAGCATTCGATCCAATGATATTCAATGGGGCAATGTTGATGACTGATTTTTTTCACTGACAGAATCTGTCTGTGAAAAAATCACAGCATGCTCTCTGAAATTGCATGGGTGCGAGAGAAAAAATGGATGCCATAGTATGTCTTCTGATTTTTAAGGATACATTACGATTCTGTAGCATAGAAAACTGTAAATGATTAACAGCTGCTGAGTAAAATAAAAGCGGCATTTTAGATTAGTGGGTGGAAGCTATAAGTATTTTTTCTCTTTAAAGGCAATTTATATATATACTCAGTACCATACCACCCATTGGGGTCTATTGTGTATATACAGCACATTGACAAACTCATGTATTCAATTTTGCTAGCTGAAATAACTGTTGTGATAAATTGCAACTTTCTATTACAAAAGTGTTACACAAATACCTTTTTCATATCTTTCTTTAACTCAGAAGCTTCACCTATAAACTGACACCGGGATGAGTAGAATTTCCATTTTAATGTGAATTGTTTCTCCAAAACATATGAATTTGAATTGTTTGTCACTTCTCTCTTTACTGTAAAAATGTAAAGAGGCCGCCTGCAAATCGATCAAAATAAATAATTTAAATTCAATATCCCTCTGCCACTATCAATAACAGTTGTGAAAATTATGTGGTACAGGAGTAATTGAATTTTCCTGACAGCAGAACAGTTTTTGATGACATTTTCTGAAAGTTGTAAACTCAATTTTGAAGACACAAGTAGAGAGAAGCTTAGAGAAAATTCGATTTTTATCTAAAAAGCTAGAAATTATCATCTCTTTCCTCCTTTACTGTAAGATAACTGAATAATATTTTACATTAAGTAATCCTGATTTTTGCATTACTTGAGTTGCAGTCCCAAAGAGAAATTCTTGTTAAAAGTCTACATCACATTTCTCATCTTTAATAAAATCTGAGCCCGGCAGATGCAGTTAAGCCAGTCCTGAAGTGCAAGTCGCTAAACTGTGAATTCTGAGAGTATAAACTGTGATAGTAGATTAAAAGAAAAGCTGGAAAAATTTCAAGATTACTAATTTTGTAAATGACAATAATGGTTAGACCAAACACCATTTTCTACATTATTTATTCGTTTAACCCCTCCATGACCGGAGGTTTTTTCGTTTTTGCGTTTCCGTTTTGTGCTCCCCTTCTTCCCAGAGCCATAACTTTTTTAATTTTTCCATCATTATGGCCATGTGAGGGCTTGTTTTTTGCTGGACGAGTTGTACTTTTGAACAGCACCATTGGTTTTAGCATGTCATGTACTGGAAAACAGGAAAAAAATTCAAAGTGCGGTGAAATTGCAAAAAAAGTGGAATTCCACAATTGTTTTTTATTTGCTTCTTTACTATGTTCACTAGATTCTAAAACTGACCTGCCATTATGTTTTTCCAGGTCATTACGAGTTCATAGACACTAATCATTCTTTTTTGTGGTGGTGAAAAAACTCTAAAGTTTGTAAAAAAAAAAAATTGTACCATTTTGCAAGACCCGTAGAGTCTCCATTTTTCATGTTCTCGGGTTAGGTGGGGGCTTATTTTTTGCACGCCGAGCTGATGTTTCTAATTATACCATTTTGGTGCAGATACAATCTTTTGATTGCCCATTATTGCATTCAAGTGCAATGTTGCGGTGACCAAAAAAATGTTCTGGTGTTTAGACTTTTTTTCTCATTACGCCATGTATATGACATATGTACTACTGCAATTAATAAAGTCATGAATAACCATTGTTTCAGACCTCACTTTCTTAAAGGGAATCTGTCACCCCAAAATTGGCCTATAAACTTAAGGTACCTTCACACTGAACAACTTTTCAATGAGAATGACAGCGATCCGTGACGTTGCAGCGTCCTGGATAGCGATCTCGTTGTGTTTGACACACAGCAGCGATCAGGATCCTGCTGTGACATCGCTGGTCGGAGCTAGAAGTCTGGAACTTTATTTGGTCGTCAGGTCGGCGTGATTCGTCATGTTTGACAGCAAAAGCAATGACGCCTGCAATGGTTTTTCATGGAGCTAACAACCAGCGAGAACGATAAAGACGTCACTGGATCGCTCCTGCATCGTTCAGCTGTTGCCGGTGTTTGACGTCTCCTAGCGACCTAAACAGCGATGCTGCAGCGATCGGCTCGTTGTCTATATCGCTGCAGCATCGCTTAATGTGACGGTACCTTAAGGCCACCAACATCAGGGGCTTATCTACAGCATTCTGTAATGCTGTTGATAAGCCCCCGATGTATCCTGAAAGATTAAAAAAAACAGGTTAGATTATACTCACCCAGGGAAGGTCCCGGTTCTGTTCAGGACAGATGGGCATTGCGGTCCGGGTCCGGCGCCTCCCATCTTCATACGATGTCGTCCTCTTCTTTTCTTCCTGCTGCGGCTCCGGCGCAGGCGTACTTTGTCTGCCCTGTTGAGGACAGAACAAAGTACTGCAGTGCGCAGGCGCCAGTAAAGGTCAGGGAGGCCCAGCGCCTGCGCAGGAACCGTAGTAGGAAGGCAAGAAGAGGATGACATCATATGAAGATGGGAGGAGCTGGACCCGGACCACAATGCCCATCGGACCGGACCGCCGCAGGGACTGCCCCTGGGTGAGTATAATCTAACTTGTTTTTCTTATCTTTCAGTATACATCAGGGCTTATCTACAGCATTACAGAATGCTGTAGATAAGCCCCTGATGACGGTGGCCTTAAGGTACCTTCACACTCAGCAACTTTACAACGAGAACGACAACAATCCGTGACGTTGCAGCGTCCTGGATAGCGATCTCGTTGTGTTTGACACGCAGCAGCAATCAGGATCCCGCTGTGCCATCACTGGTCGGAGCTAGAAGTCCAGAACTTTATTTCGTCGTCAGGTCGGCGTGTATCGTCATGTTTGACAGCAAAAGCAACGATGCCAGCAACGTTTTTACATGGAGCTAACAACCAGCGAGAACGATAAGTGAGTCGCCGTTATATCACTGGATCACTCCTGCATCGTTCTGGTGTTGCCGTGTTTGACGTCTCTACAGCGACCTAAACAGCGACGCTGCAGCGATCGGCTCGTTGTCTATATCGCTGCAGCATCGCTGAGTGTGACGGTACCTTTAGTTTATAGGCCAATTTTGAGGTGACAGGTTCCCTTTATCAAATTGCTTGGCACTTAGTGCATATTTGCATGCTCCACATTTGCCACCCATGCAGCTGAAAAAACCTTTAGTAAACAGCCAGGTCGTTTGAACACGACTATCCATTACTGTACTAGGAGATAACAGATTAGTAAGGAGCTTTCCATGTGGAAAATAAACACCCTTCCTGGAGAATACTATCCAAAGCTGTATCGCTTTTGAGCATAAGCAGGTATTATTTGATAATCATCTTTATCTGGTTGTATTTTTTGCTATAAGTGGTGAGTCTGGTGACAAAAATGAGTTTTTGATTCTCCTGTTTTTTTGTTTTTTTAATGGAATTTTTTATGGAATTTTACCATGTCAGTTCTAGGAATTTTTCCACAGTTTTTTTATGCTTTTTCCAAAGACCAATTCTGATAACCTCTTTCCCTCAAACATGCACAGATTTCTTCTCTCTCTTGTATATAGGATTCATGGTCACTGCAGTTTCTTTTTGATCTATATAATTTTCCCCTTGAAATATGGTAAAAACCAAAGCAGGAGAAGGAGGGGAAATAGCACACACCCAAAAACCTAGCAACAGTCTCAGATAAATCCACCAATCGCCTTCTCAAACAACAACCACCAACCACCATTTCCGAACCATGCAGCATAACTTCACTCTGGCAATGAGTGCTAGCCAGGGCCCAAATTACATAGGAGATAGGAGTGGCTAACAGTGAACAGCTGAGAGCCTTAATGAAGGAAAGTTTCCAAGAGCTCTCAAATGAGCAGATTAACACCTGCACTGCTAAAAGAAAACTGCACCCTTTAATATGAAGGTGAAGTGCTTCTAAACAGTGCAGGAGTAGGAGAACTCAGATGCTGTGGTCTACTGGCTCCTCTCTGTTGTGGTAAACCTGTGACAACACCTCCACTTATAACAATATGATTAAAGGGGTTGCCCACTACTCGGATAGACCCTTCTCACTCTTAATGTTTGACCCAGTTAAATTAAAAACAGCCATACTCGCATCCCATGTTGGCACTGTTCCAGGGTTCATGTAAAGTTGTTATGTCACGTGAGCCCAATCAACACTGGCATCACTGTCCCCGCCGTCAGATGTACAAGTAATTAAAAGGTAGTGTTGGACAACCTCTTTAAGTAGTAAAAATCCCTTTCTACAGTAATAAAAAAAACATCTCTAGGCAGTCCCCATTACCCTTTTTTAAAAAAAAAACTAGTCTATTATAACAACAATAGTCCGACATATTCCAATTGTCCCTTTTAGTCCAAGGGAAACTTGTAAAAACACATAAAAAATAACAAATACAAAAAATTACAAGCATAACAATACAACCACTACTGATATAATCACGCATGGGAAGACAAATGATGAACACAGCACTGAAGTCTTAAATGCTCACCCATTCAGGAGAAAGGCGGGTTGAGGGAGGAGTGTACCTACAGAAGCAGAACGTGTAGAAAGGAATTCTACCCAGCAAATAGGGAAGTGAAGCCTTTCTGTAATATTATCCACCAAATGTTGTATGGAGGGACTTTTTAAGATATTACATGGTATTGGCACATACATTAATATCATCCTTTAGTTACTCGTTTAATTCCACAACGCTTTACAGTCATCATCATCGCTGTCCCTATTGGGGGACACAATTTAAATTCCCTATCAGTATGTCTGTGGAAAGTGGGAGGAAACCAGACAAAACTATTATTATTATTATTTATTTATCTAACACCATTAATTCCATGGTGATGTACATGAGAAATCAAAATCAGAAGGAGAACATTTAAACTCTTTGTAGATGTTTTCCTTGGTGGGATTTGACCCCAGGATCTAGCATAGCGCAGCAAAGCAACAGTGCGAACCATTGAGCCATCATCCTCTCACCATGATCATGTACGTAAACCACGCAATATCTGCAATATAGAATATCTGTACCAGTCAGTATAAAATGACCTGTGTTGTAGCATAACATGGATCTTTTATATGCAAAGCATTCCCATTCCTACTTAGTAAATGTGAGGTTGTGTGCACAGTTCAACAAATGCTAGCTATTTAAACATTGACGTTTTACATTTATCAGTGCAGCCGTGACATGTTGATGTGGATAATTTGTCTTTCACACTTTCATAGACTGTGAATGTCAGTAGTTACATAGAGATTCTTCCAGCGTTACGCATCATCTTCTTTATAAGCAGCACAAACAGGTATTGGACACATCGAGAAGGTGCCTTGCTCTGCTGCCTACATTTCATTCCTCCTCGAAATTAATACTGAACATTTTCCAAGAATGTGCATTTTTCTCCCTTGGATTTTCATGTCTGAAAGGCATAATAATGCTTAACCCTTTCTATCCATTCCTCCCCACTCAGCCATGCATGTAGCTTTTTTGGTGGGTCAGGTTCCTTCAGGTCAACACATTTTATAGGCAGAGATTAAACAATTTGTTTAGCTAAATAGCAGCATTGAGATAATAAAGAACATACCTGATCTTTTGCTTGCATATTATAACGTGTCCCCTCCGCATTCCAGAAGTCTCCAGTTATTGCATAATTTCTCACATTGGAGGATTTTTAAACTTTACGTAAAATGTTTTATAAGACTCATAACCTTTTTTAAATAATATTTATATATTTTTTTTAGAGGTTGTAGGAGATCTAAAAAAATATAACAGCTTTTTTTCATGAAACATTGCCACTCCTAGCCAAAGGTTGTATCTGGTATTACAGCTTATTCATATTCACTTAAATGAGACTAAGCTACAAGAACAATTAAAGCCTAAAGGCAATAAAAAAGCTTCAACTTCAAGCAACTACTTATAGGTAGTAACAGGAATCTACTGAGTCCCAATACCAAATATGTAACAGCCCTGGCACCTTCCAAACAGTACGTTATATTATGTCTTTGTCATACAAGCCTTGGCCACGTGGCTGCCCATGAATGTGCCGGCAGCTGTTCTTTGCACGCATTACACTTACAACCCATCGAAGGGAATGGATGCTGTGTAATACAGGGAATCTGTCAGTAGGATCAACACTCCTAAGCAGTCTATATGGGCATGCACAGCATAAAACTAAAAAAGATGATTTCTAGATATCTACAATCTAATGTCTTATTCCATGGAAATTCTCATTTTTCTTATATGCAAATCAGTTGTTAAGATTTATGGGCTGAATACAGACTTTCCTTAGAATCTGCCTCCAGAGATTATTTTAAATAAAACAGGCATAACCAGTGTGAGACTTGTAATGACTGACAGTCTGTTCTCATAATCACGCACAGTCCTGCAGTGAGATACTGTGTTAGTTCTGATCTCACTGCAGAACAGTGTAAAATACTGTTTCAGTCATTACATGTATCACACTGATAACACCCCTTTTATTTAAAATAATCTATGGAGGCAGATTCTCATGGAGATCTGTGTCCAGCCCATAGATCTTAACGGTTCATTAACATATTAAGAAAAACATGGAATTATCGGGAATAAGACATCGGCTTGCAGATACTCAGTTATCATTTCTTTCAACTTTCTAGGACATGCATGTCCATATAGATGGTTTGGAAGTAATGATCCTACTGACAGATTCCCTTTAACTTCGCTTGTGGTGGCACTCCAGGGAAATCAAATGCATAACCCCTTATTCATGATGATGGTTGATTTTCTCTCCATTCTTGATGAGGGGTATGAGTCAGATGCTGCTGATTCTTGAAGAGGTGCATGATTCATGACTCTTCATGAATCATGAGTGTGACGAGTGGGATTTGCCTCTGTGCATATCCTGTCCTATCTTTCACTTGAGTAACATTTCTGACATAGGTGTTCTGCTGGTGCATGGGCTCGTCTGAAACATGTGTGAATTGACTCACAGAAATTGCTTATGCCACTTACACTGTTTCTGCTGCTGCTGCTAATGTCTTTGCGGTGAGTCGTTGATGTTCCCGAGGATAGAAGTCTAGAACTGTGATGCACACTGTGTGCCTCACTGCTGACTTGGGGAACACCACTCTTAAGATTGTCTACAAGTGTGTTTCGATACTCCAGCATGTTTGTACAGTGGATCTAACAGAGTGGCAACTCATTAGTAAACACTATATCTAACCTTAAGAATACTGGCATCATGTTGAAGGTAATGCAGCAAGAAGGCGCTTATGTGTTGGGCGCTTCCATGAGGTCCAAGTCTATGATGTGTTGGTGGTGGGGTAATACTTGTGCCATGGCTCCTGCACCTTCACTAACAGATTGTCTGGTACCATGAACCCCCATCAATCACTGTAATCCAATCTCGCATGGCTCCCGGCTGTGCGACTACAGTCTGAAACTTAGAGATATTGTTATTCCTTCCACATCTTCCTCTGCTTCCATCTCTTCCTCTAGGATTGTGCTCCAACATGTAGACTACTGAAATAGAGATGCTGATGACAGCATCGTCCACGCTAACAATCTTAGAAGCCATTTCAAAACTGTGCAGATGGGTTAAGAGGTACTTCATCTGTGCCCACTCTGCAAGCGTGATTTGCACCATGTCCATACTGCATTGGCCCAGGCTATGCAAAAGCATGTCCTGCACCAGGGTTCATCGCTGCTGCCACAGTGGCTGCAACATGTGCGGAGTGGAATTCCACCATGTTGGCACATCATAAATCAAACGGTTAACTGGTAGGCCAGAAGACCTTTAGCGATGCCAGGCGATGACCTGCAGGGTGCGATCAGCGGGAGTGAGCATACAGTGACCATGCTTTCTGCAGCAGCACATTCAGGTGGGGATAGTAACAGAAATTGCTGTAGCACCAGGTTGAGGGCGTGAGCCATGCAAAGGCAGGTGTGTGAGGTTGCCCCGGCATAGGGACGCCACGAAGTTCACACTATTATTGCACACAGCCTTCACTGAAATGTACCATGGCAGACAGATTTTTTTCAGGGAACGGGTGATGTTGGCTGTGACTTGCTGGTGTAGTTCAGGCAAGCTTTGTGGTTGATGGGACAGCCGGTGGTAGTGAGATCCACTAGTCCAAATTTTAGCTCTGCGTGATTTCCATTCTAAGACATGTTGATTGTGCATGCGCTGGTTCATGCATGTAGTAGTCAAATTATTGAAATTTTTGCTTTTACTGGGTCGTATTTGGCAGATAACATGAGTTAGGTTATCCTTTGCAATCTCAAAAAAGCAACCCCATGCTGGCCACAGCCACAGTTGTGGCTGAGGATGAAGTGCTTGTAATGGTTGCATCACTCTGTGTCTGGGCGGCAAGCCGCAATGTAACCTCCATATCTTCCTCCTCCTCCCCCTCCTCTGCTGAGCTACTCTGCTGCGTTCCTCTGTGGTCACATCAAGTGGGATCTACAACCTCATCGGAATCCTCTGTGTTCTGCCACTCCTCACCCTGAAAGTCACCCTCCTCCTCTTCCTGCCCTGACACCACAGTACAGTCCACGTGTGCCTCAGGTATCTGAGTCTCATCAGTATGACCTCTACCCCTGGGGGTTAAGGTCTGGTGATGAGAGTCTGGATTCAGCTTGAACCCTGCCTCTTCCGACCCCAGATTCAACATGAACAGCTCTGCAAACTGACCCATCTGTGGTTCCCCACATTCAGTTCATTGGGTGGAATGTTGTGATGTGGGGAAACAAGGGTGATTGGGGTGCCACTTCTGAGGTTTGTACTGTGCGTGATGTTAAAGGTGAGGAAGAGGAGGAGAGGCCAATTGATGCAGCGCTTGACATAAACTGGAGCAGATTCTCTTTCTGAGCCTCATCTACAAGGCGTACCACTGTGCGGCTGCCAAAAAAAAGGGAGTTGAGTAGCTCGTCCAGTAAAAGATGTTGTCAGTTGTCTTTGGATAGGACGAAATCTTTGGAAAGGACGAACCAGTGTTTGTTCAGGAGAACTTTCAGTAACATTACCACCTAACCCACGTACATGTCGAACACCAAGCCTATTCCCCCTTTCACCATGACCTTGCTTTTTCCCACACATGTTGCATGTACACTTCTCCTCTTTTAACCAGCTGTTCACAACTTGAGGTCCAGACCTGACAGTCACCTGTTGCTAAATGAATAATCAGTATTTATTTTCTGAGATACTGTGCAACAACAATATTAGCCCGACTCTGACTGCAACAGAGTGTTCGCCCAAATGATTTTGAGTAGGAAATATGGACTCCAGCCTGCACAACACTATTAGCCTTAAAGATTTTGAGTAAGAAATGTGTACATCGGCCTACACAACACTATTAGCCCTAACGATTTAGATTAGCAAATGGGGCCTTCTGGCTGAACCCCAGTATTAGGCCTAATGATTTTGATTAGCAAATGGGGCCTCTTGAGTCCCGACTGCAACACAGTATTAGCTTAAACGATTTTGAGTAGGAAATGTGGACTATGGACTGCACAACACTATTAGCGCAAACTAGATAGTTCACTTGCAGCAAGAGCAGCTTTTCTGTGTTGTTGCACCGAGCACATAGTGCTAGCAAGACAACATGTCCGCTTTTTCAATGGACAAGGACATGTGACTTCAGCAGCCAATCGCAGAAGCCCTTGTGTCATGACATCGTGGATGGTTTCTGCGCCCTGATTGGCTGACAGAATGTACACACATTAATTTATTAAAGAAAAAAAATTACACTTCCCCACTCCTTTGACCTATAGACACACCTTGCACTCATAAAACACGTCCCCCTGCTCATCATACAGAATCAATATCCTAACCAAAGTCATAACAAAAGCACTAGTGGAAATGTAATCGTTTACCTACTGTAACTGTGACCAAATTATGACTTTTTTTTTAGACTAGTGAAAGTTTTCCAAACAAGGTCGCTCATCTCTACTCATCACTGAATTCAGATTCTTATCTCCTACCTCATGCTGTCCTCAGATTAAATAACAAAAAAATGCTGGCAGATTCCCTATAAAAATTTGCATTTTTTGCTTTTACAGTGGCTACGGAAAATATTCAGACCCCTTTCACTTTTTCACTCTTTGTTTCATTGCAGCCATTTGGTAAATTCAAAAAAGTTCCTTTATTTCACATTAATGTACACTCTGCACCCCATCTTGACTGCCAAAAACAGAAATGTAGTAATTTTTTCAAATTTAATAAAAAAGAAAAACTGAAATATCAGATGGTCACGAGTACTCAGATCCTTTGCTCAAACACTCATATTTAAGTCACCTGCTGTCTTTGTCATTGTTGTGGACAGGGTTCCTTCCCTGTCCTCTCAGGGTTAATATTGTATGGCCTCCTTTTGGTTTGGGGAGGGCTATATTTACCCACCTTCGTTTGGGGATCCTTGTCAGTGATACATCTGTCTTGGCTGTGTGCCTGACCCCCTGGTGTGCTTGCATAATGTTTAGTCCAATTGCTTTCTTGTGTATGACCCAGTCTGTTTTCTCATTCTGTGCATTGCCTTGTGACTATGTGCTTGTTGTCTGTTTCCGGCTCTGACCTTCGGCTTGGTACTCTAACTTTCCACTTGTCTGCCCCATTTGTACTGCACCGCTATCTCTGGCTCCCGACCTTTTTGCTATGTCCTGATCACTCTTAGCATCTCACCCTTTGGCACTTTATCGACCTCCTGGCTTGACTATGGCACGTACAGACTACTCTCTGGCTTCGCCAATCTCTCCCACTACTCAGAGTC
Source organism: Ranitomeya imitator (assembly GCF_032444005.1). Lineage (NCBI taxonomy): Eukaryota > Metazoa > Chordata > Amphibia > Anura > Dendrobatidae > Ranitomeya > Ranitomeya imitator. The sequence goes on along the minus strand of NC_091283.1, from coordinate 111,588,333 downwards.
TGGCTCCACCTCTGGCAACTCCCCCTGTGGTCACATGTCTCAGGTCCTGTGCTCCGGCAGGTAAGCTCACTGCAGTGCTCCTCACACACTCTCTGTCCTTCTGTAACACGTGCACAGACTCCTGCTGTAAGTCTGCAGCAGAGGTCTTGATATCCTTGTGATCCTCCTTGAGATAGTTCTACTCCTTCAATGGAATCCAGCTGTGTTTAATTAAATTGATAGGACTTGATTTGGAAAGGCACACACCTGTCTATATAAGAAATCACAGCACATGTCAGACCAAATGAGAATCATTAGGTCAAAGAAAGTAACCAAGGAGCTCGGAGATAGAATTGTGGCAAGGCACAGATTTGGCCAAGGTTGCAACAGAATTTCTGCAGTACTCAAGGTTCCTAAGAGCACAGTGGCCTCCATAATCCTTAAATGGAAGAAGTTTGGGACCACGAGAAATCTTCCTAGACCTAGCCTTCCAGCTAAACTGAGCAATCGTGTGAGAAGAGCCTTGGTGAGAGAGGTAAAGAAGAACCCCAAGATGCAGTAGGGAGATGGGAGAAAGTTCCACAACGTCAACTATCACTGCAATCCTCCATCAGTCGGGCTTTTATGGCAGAGTGGCCTCTCGGAAGCCTCTCCTCAGTGCAAGACATATGAAAACCCGCATAGAGTTTGCTAAAAACACATGAAGGACTCCAAGACTATGAAAAATAAGATTATCTGCTCTGATGAGACGAAGATAGAACTTTTTAGTGATAATTCTAAGCTGTATGTGTGGAGAAAACCAGGCACTTCTCATCACCTGCCCAATACAATCCCAACAGTGAAACATGGTGGTGGCAGCATCATGCTGTTGGGGTGTTTTTCAGCTGCAAGGACAGGATGACTGGTTGTCATTGAAGGAAACATGAATGCAGCCAAGTACAGAGATATCCTGGATGAAAACCTCTTCCAGAGTGCTCAGACTTGGCCGATGGTTCACCTTCCAACAAGACAATGATCCTAAGCACACAGCTAGAATAACAAAGGAGTGGCTTCAGAACAACTCTGTGACCATTCTTGACTGGCCCAGCCAGAGCCCTGACCTAAACCCAATTGAGCATATCTGGAGAGACCGTAAAATGGCTGTTCATCATCCAGCCTGACAGAACTGGAGAGGATCTGCAAAGAGGAATAGCAGAGGATTTCCAAATCCAGGTGTGAAAAACTTGTTGCATCATTCCCAAGAAGACTCATGGCTGTACTAACTCAAAAGGGTGCTTCTACTCAATACTGAATAAATGGTCTGAATACCTATAATCATGTGATATTTCAGTTTTTCTTTTTTAATAAATTTGCAAAAGTTACTACATTTCTGCTTTTTTCAGTCAAGATGGGGTGCAGAGTGTACATGTTGTTCGCAATATGTTAGTGAATTAGAGTACTTGTGCTCCATAGTTGGTGCATTGCACAATGCAATCTTAAGTCGCGCACGCGCAGTATGCTTTGCCCAACTGCGGGCAAAGCCAAAAAGCATTACTGCACATGCGCCTGCGCACTATGTCCAGGAAGTATTTTGCTGTGTTGCGGGACATAGTGCGCGGGCACATGCGCAGTAATGCTTTTCAGCTTTGCCTATCAGGGCATGACGGCCGTGACTGGCGTATGGGGCCCGGTGGGCAGAGGTGGCCCGCATCGGACCCGTCTCATCTGCTCACCGGGCCCCTACCGGCAGCCGCAGGCTAACCGGGCCCTTAGCGCGGGCCCGCACGTCAATAGTTAACAGCCGCCAGCTAATCTGAGGCTGGCAGCTGACGTCAGCCGCAGCGTGCGTGCATGTCGCCGGCGTCTGACATCATTGTCAGTCGCCGGCGAGTGCACGCTGCAGCTGCGTGGAGACAGAGAACTTCACCCGCCGCAGGAGCACGGCCAGGTAAGAAGAACTTTTTTTTTTTTCCTTGAGAGCGGCTGGACACAGGGGCAAAACGCTGGACACAGATGGGGCAGAGTGCTGGACACAGATGGGGCAGAGTGCTGGACACAGATGGGGCAGAGTGCTGGACACAGATGGGGCAGAGTGCTGGACACAGATGGGGCAGAGTGCTGGACACAGATGGGGCAGAGTGCTGGACACAGATGGGGCAGGATTGGACACAGATGGGGCAGAGTGCTGGACACAGATGGGGCAGGATTGGAAACAGATGGGGCAGAGTGCTGGAAACAGATGGGGCAGAGTGCTGGAAACAGATGGGGCAGAGTGCTGGACACAGATGGGGCAGAGTGCTGGACACAGATGGGGCAGAATGCTGGACACAGATGGGGCAGAGTGCTGGACACAGATGGGGCAGGATTGGACACAGATGGGGCAGAGTGCTGGACACAGATGGGGCAGGATTGGAAACAGATGGGGCAGAGTGCTGGAAACAGATGGGGCAGAGTGCTGGAAACAGATGGGGCAGAGTGCTGGACACAGATGGGGCAGGATTGGACACAGATGGGGCAGAGTGCTGGACACAGATGGGGCAGGATTGGACACAGATGGGGCAGAGTGCTGGACACAGATGGGGCAGGATTGGAAACAGATGGGGCAGAGTGCTGGACACAGATGGGGCAGGATTGGAAACAGATGGGGCAGAGTGCTGGACACAGATGGGGCAGAGTGCTGGACACAGATGGGGCAGGATTGGAAACAGATGGGGCAGAATAAAGACAGATGGGGCAGGATTGGAGACAGATGGGGCAGGATGGATACGATGGAGACAGATGGGGCAGGATGGGGAGATCATATGGGGCAGAATGAATTCTCATGAGAGCAGGATGGGAGAACATATGGCTGGAGCCTGGAATGAGACACATGGGGGCTAGGATGGCGAATATTACCATAGGGGTTAATTAAGGGATATTATTATTGCAGTGATGTATTTATTTTATTTTTTGAGTATACTGTTTTAAATGGGGGGCAGTCCTGTTACTGTGTAGAGTGACACTATGTTGCCTTCTTCATGTGGTGTAATGTAGAGGCTGGGAAAATTAAGTAATGTGTTCTACAAGCGGAACTCGAGATAACTGTTATTTCCTGCAGAGACGAGTCCTGGCAGGATGAAGTGATGGCGGTCTGTGCTGGATGAAAGATGAAGGACTTCACCTAGAGACGTCACTGGTGAGTCAGTGTTACCTATACACTGACACTATACACTGTATACTATATACAGAGGTCCTGTGTACAATGTCACCGGTTATCACTGTATTACCTGTACACAGACACTGCATACTAATTACAGATCTCCTGTGTATAATGGCACTGATGGTGATAGTATTGTGGGGGTTTTTTTATTACTGATCAGTATTGTAGTATTCAGTCATTGGTGGTAATATGCGGTCTGGTCATGGTGTAGCGGTATTTGTTCCTTGTATTTTATATTATTCGATCACTGTGGTGGTAATATGTCATCTGGTCATAGTGCTGTGGTATTTGTTCCTTGTATGTAGTATTATAGGTAATTTTAAAAATAAATAAAAATATACCTAAATTGTATTGCATATTTTAACAAATATTTAATAGGTTACAGCAGAGTAGGGCCCGGCCAAAAGTGTCTACCATGTTATGGTGGCAGCTTAAAAAATCTTTTGGCCAAAACAAAAGCTGCCGGCTATATGTGTGATCTGGTGATGGGAACTGTCAATGTGTGATAGGTGAGAAGTGGAGATTTTCCAAGAGAGAGCGGTGGGACTGTGGACAGTTCGGGGGGTGGAGCCTGGAGGCAGGGCTGGGGTGGAGCCTGGGTGGAGTTTCAAGGGGGCCCCGAAAATTTTGCCAGTATGGGGCCCCAAAATTTCTAGTGGCAGCCCTGACTGCACGTGCGCAACTGAAGATTGCATTGTGCATGCGCCAACTATGGAACACAAGTACTCTAATTCTTTAACATATTGCGGACAACAGGGACGGACGGGGTGGAGAAATTAAGGTGAAACGCTGCCCATCGGACAGGTAAAAAGTCATTTAAATATTTGAGGTGACAGAGTCCCTTTAATGAGAAAAAAATGAACTTTTTTTGAATTTACTAAATGGCTGCAATGAAACAAAGAGTGAAAAATTTAAAAGGGTCTGAATACTTTCCGTACCCACTGTAATTTTTTCTACTGCTCTCTTGAGTATTCAGGGTTTTTTTGTTTGTTAATTTAGTGCTATTTTTTATGGTCTTAACCAAGGGTGGGCTGCTTACAGGATAATACTGCATAGCAGCCTGTATACATGCCCATCAAAACAACCCTAAGCAATGCCCCCTTGATTAAGGCCATAAAAATTAGCATTAAATAGAAAGGCTCATATGTCTGGAACTGCATGGTGAATTTAAACAAACACACAAAACAGCAATGGGAATAAAATAAGAGCAAACATGTATGCAGTTAACCTGGTAACAGGTAATTGCTAAAGTTTTTTTACACAACTTACTCGGAATAATATAGTAACATAGTAAGATAGTAACATAGTTAGTAAGGCCGAAAAAAGACATTTGTCCATCCAGTTCAGCCTATATTCCATCATAATAAATCCCCAGATCTACGTCCTTCTACAGAACTTAATAATTGTATGATACAATATTGTTCTGCTCCAGGAAGACATCCAGGCCTCTCTTGAACCCCTCGACTGAGTTCGCCATCACCACCTCCTCAGGCAAGCAATTCCAGATTCTCACTGCCCTAACAGTAAAGAATCCTCTTCTATGTTGGTGGAAAAACCTTCTCTCCTCCAGACGCAAAGAATGCCCCCTTGTGCCCGTCACCTTCCTTGGTATAAACAGATCCTCAGCGAGATATTTGTATTGTCCCCTTATATACTTATACATGGTTATTAGATCGCCCCTCAGTCGTCTTTTTTCTAGACTAAATAATCCTAATTTCGCTAATCTATCTGGGTATTGTAGTTCTCCCATCCCCTTTATTAATTTTGTTGCCCTCCTTTGTACTCTCTCTAGTTCCATTATATCCTTCATGAGCACCGGTGCCCAAAACTGGACACAGTACTCCATGTGCGGTCTAACTAGGGATTTGTACAGAGGCAGTATAATGCTCTCATCATGTGTATCCAGACCTCTTTTAATGCACCCCATGATCCTGTTTGCCTTGGCAGCTGCTGCCTGGCACTGGCTGCTCCAGGTAAGTTTATCATTAACTAGGATCCCCAAGTCCTTCTCCCTGTCAGATTTACCCAGTGGTTTCCCGTTCAGTTTGTAATGGTGATATTGATTCCTTCTTCCCATGTGTATAACCTTACATTTATCATTGTTAAACCTCATCTGCCACCTTTCAGCCCAAGTTTCCAACTTATCCAGATCCATCTGTAGCAGAATACTATCTTCTCTTGTATTAACTGCTTTACATAGTTTTGTATCATCTGCAAATATCGATATTTTACTGTGTAAACCTTCTACCAGATCATTAATGAATATGCTGAAGAGAACAGGTCCCAATACCGACCCCTGCGGTACCCCACTGGTCACAGCGACCCAGTTAGAGACTATACCATTTATAACCACCCTCTGCTTTCTATCACTAAGCCAGTTACTAACCCATTTACACACATTTTCCCCCAGACCAAGCATTCTCATTTTGTGTACCAACCTCTTGTGCGGCACGGTATCAAACGCTTTGGAAAAATCGAGATATACCACGTCCAATGACTCACCGTGGTCCAGCCTATAGCTTACCTCTTCATAAAAACTGATTAGATTGGTTTGACAGGTGCGATTTCTCATAAACCCATGCTGATATGGAGTTAAACAGTTATTCTCATTGAGATAATCCAGAATAACATCCCTCAGAAACCCTTCAAATATTTTACCAACAATAGAGGTTAGACTTACTGGCCTATAATTTCCAGGTTCACTTTTAGAGCCCTTTTTGAATATTGGCACCACATTTGCTATGCGCCAGTCCTGCGGAACAGATCCTGTCGCTATAGAGTCCCTAAAAATAAGAAATAATGGTTTATCTATTACATTACTTAGTTCTCTTAGTACTCGTGGGTGTATGCCATCCGGACCCGGAGATTTATCTATTATAATCTTATTTAGCCGATTTCGCACCTCTTCTTGAGTTAGATTGGTGACCCTTAATATAGGGTTTTCATTGTTTCTTGGGATTTCACCTAGCATTTCATTTTCCACCGTGAATACCGTGGAGAAGAAGGTGTTTAATATGTTAGCTTTTTCCTCGTCATCTACAACCATTCTTTCCTCACTATTTTTTAAGGGGCCTACATTTTCAGTTTTTATTCTTTTACTATTGATATAGTTGAAGAACAGTTTGGGATTAGTTTTACTCTCCTTAGCAATGTGCTTCTCTGTTTCCTTTTTGGCAGCTTTAATTAGTTTTTTAGATAAAGTATTTTTCTCCCTATAGTTTTTTAAAGCTTCAATGGTGCCATCCTGCTTTAGTAGTGCAAATGCTTTCTTTTTACTGTTAATTGCCTGTCTTACTTCTTTGTTTAGCCACATTGGGTTTTTCCTATTTCTAGTCCTTTTATTCCCACAAGGTATAAACCGCTTACACTGCCTATTTAGGATGTTCTTAAACATTTCCCATTTATTATCTGTATTCTTATTTCTGAGGATATTGTCCCAGTCTACCAGATTAAGGGCATCTCTAAGCTGGTCAAACTTTGCCTTCCTAAAGTTCAGTGTTTTTGTGACTCCCTGACAAGTCCCCCTAGTGAAAGACAGGTGAAACTGTACAATATTGTGGTCGCTATTTCCTAGATGCCCAACCACCTGCAGATTTGTTATTCTGTCAGGTCTATTAGATAGTATTAGGTCTAAAAGTGCTGCTCCTCTGGTTGGATTCTGCACCAATTGTGAAAGATAATTTTTCTTGGTTATTAGCAGAAACCTGTTGCCTTTATGGGTTTCACAGGTTTCACTTTCCCAGTTAATATCCGGGTAGTTAAAGTCCCCCATAACCAGGACCTCATTATGGGTTGCAGCTTCATCTATCTGCTTTAGAAGTAGACTTTCCATGGTTTCTGTTATATTTGGGGGTTTGTAACAGACCCCAATGAGAATTTTGTTACCATTTTTCCCTCCATGAATTTCGACCCATATGGACTCGACATCCTCATTTCCTTCGCTAATATCCTCCCTTAAAGTGGACTTTAGACAAGACTTTACATAGAGACAAACCCCTCCTCCTCTCCGATTTTTACGATCCTTTCTAAACAGACTGTAACCCTGTAAGTTAACTGCCCAGTCATAGCTTTCATCTAACCATGTCTCGGTTATTCCCACTATGTCAAAGTTACCTGTAGATATTTCTGCTTCTAGTTCTTCCATCTTGTTTGTCAGGCTTCTGGCGTTTGCGAGCATGCAGTTTAGAGGATTTTGTTTTGTTCCAATCTCCTCGCTGTGGATTGCTTTAGAAATGTTCTTACCTCCCATCTGAGTATGTTTTCCTGGGTCTTCTTTGTTCAAGTCTAATGTTTTTCTTCCCGTCCCCTCTTCTTCAAGTTTAACGCCCTACTGATGAGTGTAGCGAGTCTTCTGGCAAATGTGTGTTTCCCAGGTTTGTTGAGGTGTAGTCCATCTCTGGCGAGGAGTCCATCGTACCAGTAATTCACACCGTGGTCCAGGAATCCGAATCCTTGTTGTCTGCACCATCGTCTTAGCCAGTTGTTTGCATCAAGGATCCTGTTCCATCTCCTGGTGCCATGCCCGTCTACTGGAAGGATAGAAGAAAAAACTACCTGTGCATCCAGTTCCTTTACTTTCTTCCCCAACTCTTCAAAGTCTTTGCAGATTGTCGGTAGGTCTTTCCTTGCCGTGTCATTGGTGCCAACATGTATCAGAAGAAATGGGTGGACGTCCTTGGAGCTGAAGAGCTTTGGTATCCTATCGGTCACATCCTTGATCATCGCACCTGGAAGGCAGCATACTTCTCTTGCATTTGCATTTGTAAATCAGAAATAACACTATTGTGGCCATAATATAACTTGTATCTTGTAGTTTTCATCAGTTCACCCTCTGCAGGTTTAATGTTTTATTTTAAATTTTCTCTGAGCTAGTAAGTGGAGACTCAAGGAGGATTCCTGCTCTTTTTTTCTTTGTTTAGCACTAGAGATAAGAGAACATATTTGGAAAACGTTGCCAATCTCAAATTCTGCACGAACGTAGCACATTTGGATTCGTGTTTCCCGAGCATTTTTACTCAAAATTGGCAAAATTTGGTCACAGTTCGGTAAATCGAGTTTCCATTAACGCTTTTGGCATGACTTTGGCTAGGATAGTGTTGCTTTATGATGAGCGGGGGAACGGTACATGTTTGAGGGGAGGAGGTGTGTCTAGGCAGAGAAGCTTCGGAAATTTTTTTTTTCTTTAATGACTTAATGTATGTACATTCCCGAAGCCAATCAGGAAGCAGAATCCATCCACAAAGTCATCACACAAGGTCTTCTGTGATTGGCTGCAAAAGTCACATGTCCCTGTCTGTATAAGCAGATATTTTGTCTGCTGGCGCCATTTTCTCGGTGTCACTGTGCAGATAGGCTGCTCCTGCTAGTGCTGCTGCTGAAAGTGAACTTGTCAATTAGCTAGAAAGGATCATGTCCTGTGTGAAATCGATCTTCCAGCATCTAACTAGATTGTGCTAAAACTGTGCTGCAGTCTCATTTCCACTTAAAAATCATTAGCCCTAATATTGTTATTCAGCTAGGAGGCCCAATTTGCTAATCCAAATCATTTGTGATAAAACTGTGCTGCAGTGAGAAATCCGAAGGCCACATTTCCACTTAAAAATCGTTAGGTATAAAAGTGTTATTCAGGTACACTATCTAAAAAACAAATAGTGATTGTACATTTAGTGACAGGTGACTGACAGGAGTCGGCCTAAGGTTGTGAAACAGCAGGTTAAAAGAGGGGAATAGATACAACATGAGTGGGAAAAAGCGAGGTCGTGGTGGAAGAGGGAATATGCTTGGAGTTCAACGTGTTTGTGAGTTAAGTGTTCAACTGATCAAACACCGTCTTGTCCTAACTAAATAATAATAATAATCTTTATTTATATAGCGCCAACATATTCCACAGCGCTTTACAGTTTAACAGTTTCAAACACAAAAGTCATAAGTAACAACGTTAACAATACAATAATTAAAGCAGAATAAGACGACCCTGCTCGTGAGAGCTTACAATCTACAATGAGGTGGGGGAGATACAAAGTACAGGTGTGTATTTACAATGATGTATTTACAATGATGGTCCAGCCATCTTCAGGGGTTGGGGAATAGATGGGGATAGTGAATGCGCTACACACGCACAAACATAACATAACTTTGATTAGTGAACGTGATAGGCCGCTCTGAACAAATGTGTTTTGAGCGAGCGCCTAAAACTATGCAAATTATGGATGGTCCTAATATCTTGGTGTAGAGCATTCCAGAGGATTGGCACAGCACGGGAGAAGTCTTGGAGTCGGGAGTGGGAGGTACGGATTAGTGCAGAGGTTAATCGAAAGTCATTTGCAGAGCGCAGTGGTCTGTTAGGCTGATAGACAGAAATGAGGGAGGAGATGTAAGGGGGTGCCGCACTGTGGAGAGCTTTGTGGGTGAGAACAAGTACTTTGAATTGTATCCTGTAATGAATGGGTAGCCAGTGTAACGACTGGCGAAGAGCGGACGCGTCCGAGTAACGATTAGCCAGATGGACGACCCTGGCTGCTGCATTAAGGATGGACTGGAGAGGGGAAAGTCGAGTGAGGGGGAGGCCAATTAATAGAGCGTTACAGTAGTCCAGGCGGGAGTGGATCAGGGCGACAGTGAGGGTTTTAGCTGTCTCCATGGTGAGAAAAGGGCGGATTCTAGAGATGTTCTTTAGGTGTAAGCGGCACGAGCGGGCAAGAGATTGTATATGGGAGGTGAAGGAGAGATCGGAGTCAAACATAACACCCAGACAGCGTGCCTGCTGCCGGGGTGTTATTATGGTGCCACCCACGGAAAGGGAGGATCAGATTTAGGGAGGTTAGTAGATGGTGGGAGCAGAAGAAGTTCAGTTTTGGAGAGGTTGAGTTTCAGATAGAGAGCGGACATGATGTTGGAGACTGTGGACAGACAGTCAGTGGCGTTCTGTAGTACAGCGGGGGTAAGGTCAGGGGATGACGTATATAGTTGAAGACCCCTGACAACATCTGTTACTGGATGGGTTACTTGACTCCCTTTCATTGGCAGCTGCAAAGCTGTCTGCCTTGTAGATGAGGCTCAGAAAGAGCATGTTCACCAATAGATGGCAAACAGTGTGCATTGCACTTCTAGACCTCCAACCTCGGGAATGTCATGGCATTATTGCTATGCTATTATTGTTAGTCTAGTGGGATCTTTAAAATTCTCTTGGACTCCAGTCCCGCTGAAGGACTACTCAGAATTGATTGTTCCCTCATTGAGCAATAAATAAAAGTTATTCGTTCTACCGCCATGTCCTTTATGATTATAAAAGGAAACCATCGTATAAAGGCAGCTTAATAGTGGATCTACAGAAGAGCTGAAACATTGCTGTCTCATATGCTTGGGAATCAATAAACTACTTTATTATTGGATTTTTTTTATCTTTTGCTTGTTGCTCTATTTCATCTTTTTTGCACATTGCCCTTATAAAGAGATATATACAACAGCTAAAGGAGTTATATATGCAAATGGTTTTTTTCTTCTACTGTTAAAAGAAATGCACTTTAAAATTAAATAATTCAATTTCTTACGGATTCTACAGATGCCCGGTGCAGTGCTGCATAATATCCAAGTGATTGAAAAAAATAAATGATTATGGCCTCGCAAAATTTACAGCACAGCTTTACTTTACCCTTGACCATTGCTTCTTCTGATGTTATAATTTCTCCTCTCGGGCCCAGCGAGACCAGCTCCCGTTGGCTTACAGTGGTAGTACAAGTGACATCTGTTAGCTAAGAGAAAGTGACATCTGCTTGCTGTGAGAGAGTGCTGGACAATCTCATCAATCATTTTACAAATCAGTCCCTTAAACATCTGCTTTTCATGCTAAGACCATTCCATTCAGTTTAATTACGAGGAGTTTTAAGAGCTGAGAAGCCAATGTCCCCGAAGTCTCTTGGACAGCAGTGCCACACTCTTCAAGCACTTTCTTGAGTTGAGCAATCATTCATGTAGCAGTAACCTATTGTCCCATATGAAATAATAACCAGCGAGCAGAAGATGGAATGGCGTTCAACGTGTGCAATTGCATTTCTGAAAGCAGATTTTGTCCGGAGCTATTATGCGTGGCGGCATATTTCAGATGAATGACATGCTTTTCAAATAGAATCCTTTCTTCATGAAACATTTAAGTCACAATGTCCTTCTTTTGTAATACTCTTCACCTGTAAATGGATAAGACCATTACCAGTCTGCAATTTAGACAAGGCAAAAAATACTACATTTTCAGTCTCTGCAGCTATTTATTATTCACTACGATGATTATTACTTTACTCCAGGAAAGTGATGTTTGCATGTCTTGTTTCCATTCTGGAAATTCGAAGGCGTTATGACAGCTTTTTGTTTATTGCAAGAAAAATACATACTAAAACAAGTGAGATTTGTAAAACAATGAGAATGCTGACTGTTTTCAGCAGAAGCGACAGCTCTAGTGGATTGCAAAAATGTATTTTTATCCAGCAGAGGTTTTCCTGATCAATAAAGAAAATTGTTGACATAGCAATAAAGTAAAGGCGCAAAAAAAGGCAAAACTCGCTTCTAGCATTCCTTACAATTGTCTCAATTTGTAAATACTCGGAGGTGATTACTTTTGATCATCATCATAGATCTTTTGAAATGCTTCAAAGTTTAATGGTATGGCAGATGAACCAAAGCCCAGTTGACTTTGATGTACTGCTTCAGTATTTTGTGGCTACAGATTACAATTTAATTTCAATATTGAGGAACCCACATATTTAAACTTGGCTCATTCAATTGTTTCAAGAGCAGTAATGAATGGCAAGTGAGTAGAGATGGGTTCTCCTCCAGTCACAGTCATCAGTTGATGCCTCTAATAACAGCGAGAGTAGATGGCAAATGATGGGAGTATTCATCAGCTATAAATAAATACTCGGTACTGGGTCCGTTAGTTAAAGGGACGTGTCACAGCGGCGGTGACCCAGTCCATGGCCCTGGGCGCCCATGTTAAATGGATGGTCTTTAAAGGGGTTTTTGAAATAAAGGAAGGTTTGTGATGCTACCTGTGGTATTCGATTAGGGGTGACCGATGCTGCTTAAAGGGGTCCTCTGGGGTGATGTTATGGCAGCCGGATGGTATAACTTCCCACAGGGGAAGTAGGTCCCCAGGGCTCCCGGTGAATAGATGGAAGATGGTGAGTGGTGGAGTAAAGAACGTTGGACACGGTTGTGCAGTTTTTTACCTGGTTTACTGATGGTAGCAGGCAGCCACAGTCCAGATCACCAGATCATAGGTACAGGCAGGGTTCAGCCGGCTTGTGTCTTAGAGTCCCACAAAAGCCTCGGTCTTCCTGTTACCGGTATCTGCGCTCAATCAGGCAGGTAGCCCTCTCGCAGCTATTCTTCCTTCTTATTACACTTCTGTGCTTCGCTCTCTGGCACGTTAGCTAAAGACTGTTCTTTCTTCGGTATCTCGCTATCTAGGAGTTACAGGACCTCAGGCTGTACAAACCCTCACCCGTCCTTTTGCCTCAGACTGCTCCAGTCTGCTGTCTGGCACCAACTGTCTAATTCTTCCCAACTGCCTAGCAACTGCCTAGCAACTAACTCCTCCTCCCATCCAGAGAGAGCAGCTCCTCTGAAGTCAGGTGTAGAGCTCCCCCTTCTGGCCTGGAGTCAGAACAGTGTTGTATGTGCTAATTACCTGTCAAAAAGGAATCCTCCATTGCTTCCAAGCGTGACATCACTCTCCCTGTGAGGAAAGCAATGCCACTGTGACAACCAGGACCCTGGGGCGTCACACTTGCAAGACTGGTTATTAAGAATAGATGGTTCCCCATGCTATTTTTTAAATTATTTAAACAAATAATTTTTCAAGTATGGCATTGAGTCCCCCCATTTTTGAAAACCAGCAAAGCTAAAGCTGACAGTTTGGGGCTGGTATTCTCAGGCTGGTAAGGGACCATGGATATTGTTCCCCGCAGCCTAAAAAAAAGCAGTCTGCAGCTGCCCCAGTAAAGGCATATCTATTAAATGTGCCAATTCTGGCACTTTGCCTGGCTCTTCCCACTTGCCCTGTGGCAGTGGCAAGTTGGGTTCATATTTGTGGTGTTGATGTCACCTTTTGATTCTTATCAAGCCCACAGCTTAATATTGGAGAGGCAAGCAGGGGACAGTGATGTGAACTGTCTTCTTCAGCACCTGGCCCTGAGGAACAGCGCAAACATAGGGTTGTCATCCATGTGTTATCACTGTGCACATGTGCAAGATGTTTTTGTGCTGCTACTGGAAATACTGACATCTGAAAGCGCCCTTAGTGAACTTGTTCATTTACCAAACTTTGGCCGACCTTTGATGATTTTTAGGAAAAAAGCTCGGGATTCCGAATGTGCAAAGTTTGTGCTGAATTTGAGATTGGTGAATGTTTTCCGAACAAGTACTCTCATCTCTTCTCCAGACGTCTGGAATGTACTACCCCAAACAATCTGTACTACCCCAAACACCTAGCACCCGCATTTTTAAGCATGCTTTAAAAACGCATCTTTTTAGACAAGCCTATCACTTTACTTCACTAATCTGACTATACCCTGTTCCCCTTTCTCATTTTTACTCAGAAATTGCTCTCCTATTAATCTATCTCCATTTCTCCATTTCCTTAATTCACCCAATACAGCTCATGCAGCTTTATGTGAAACCTCCTTTTTATTATATTGAGGGCTGTAATATACCTGATAAACACGTTCTACATATTGTGTCCCACCCCCATTTCCTTATAGATTGTAGGTTTACGAGCAGGTCCCTCACTCCTCTTGCAACTGTTGAACTATATGTCAGATTTATCATGGCTGGTTATCAAGAATAGAGGAGTCCCCACACAGTTTTTTAAATTATTTAAATAAATAATTAAAAAAAACAGCATAGGGTCCAACCCATTTTTGACAACCAGCCAATCTAAAGCAGACAGCTAGGAGCTGGTATTTTTAGGCTGGTAAGGGGCCATGGATATTGGCCCCCAGCCTAAAAATAGCAACATGCAGCCGCCCCAGAAAAGGCGCATCAATTAGATGCACCAATTCTGGCGCTTTGCCCGACTCTTCCCACTTGCCCTGGGGCTGTGGGTAATGAGGTTAATATTTGTGGAGTTGATGTCACCTTTGTATTGTCAGGTGACAATTGTCAATGACATCACCGCTAGTCAATGAGTCATTCTCTCATGGTTTTCAGCATGGACGGTCGCATCTTGGCACCATCCAGGTTACAAACCATAATAATCTTACCGCCAATCAGAGGCAGTCTTTTATGCACTGCCATTCAGATGACAACGTTTCAACCAATGGATGCTGGGGTTTGGGTACTGTTCTGGTACCCAAACATAACTTTTTTTTAGCTGTTTGGCATTTATTTGTATAACATCACACGCCTGCTATTTCCTGGAGTCTAGTCAAAACCAGTCAACTTGAAAGCAATGAGCGATTCATGATATATTATAAAGCTGCTAAATATTTTATCTTATGAAATTGACAAAGTTTCATGATTCTCCAGGACAGTATGACTGTGGCGATACCAAACCTATATATAGTTATTTTTATGCTTCAGTAGTGAAAAAAAATTCTGAAATTTGTAAAAAAAAAAAAAAAATGTTTTCTATCACCATCTTCTGAGATCTGACTTTTTAATTCTCTATACATGGAGCAGTGTAAGGACTTTTTTTGTTGGGATGATTAAACTTTTATTTTTTTTTAAGTTTTTAAACATTTAAACATTTTTAAAACTTTCTTTTTATTTTTTACTTTATTTTTTAGACCGGCTATGGGACTTTAACTTACGATCATTTGAATGTTTATACTATACACTGCGATGCCAAATTTCTGCAGAATATAGTGTAAAACATGGCTTCCTATAAAGCTCAGTCTGTGGCTGAACTTCCAAGGCCAGAACTTCCATGTTTGCAGAGACAAGGATCATTAATACGCCATTGGTTGCCATGGTAACTCTCTCAGTCCTCCACGATCTCATCACACTCACTGGTGATCGTGCCATTTAACTGGCACTGTCAGAGAGTGTTAGCAGCATTTAAATAGACAGCAGCTATTACATCTAGTGCCAATCATTGGTGTTAGAGGCAGATGTCGGCCATGTGTTGCAGGTGACATTTTTCCTGTATGGAATGAGCACAATTCCTTGGCACGCTCAATATACGCACACACTGACCATGACGTATATGTATGATAAAACTTCACACCGGTATAACGCCCTGAATTATGGTGTGGGGTGGATAACATATGCTGGCTGAACACCTTTAGTCTTCATTCCAGTACATTAGCAGCTCCACATTACATTGATGAGGTGTAGGAACCATTGATACAGTTGTTTCCCCAACGTGTCCTAGGAGCCGTATTTCAACATGACAACACTAGACAGCATCTTGCTCACACTACTATGAGCAGTCTGCGTGGCCTAAACATGTTATCATGGAGTGCAGCATCTCCAGACTTGTCTTCCATTAATCACATATGGGACATAATTGGTCAGCAATTGCAAAGGGCGCTGCCAGCAGCGGACCTTCATGATTTGCCCAAGTGCATTCAGCGCGATAGAACATTCCTCAGACAACCAGTAAAAACCTTATCAATAGCAGACAAGGCGTGTGGATTTTTGCATGTGTCACTCAAACTCAGTATTGAATAAATCAAGGTGCCTTACAAATATTGTTTTTCATTTTTTCATAATTTTATCATTTGCCTAATTTGCATACCATTAACATGTCTATCCATCCTGTAATTTCAATAATTGAACAAATTTTCCTTACTGGTGTTGTTGCAATTTTAAGGTTTAGGAAAGCATGACATTTCCTAGAAAGGTTCTGTAGCTGACATGAAGCAATCAGCTAATTATCAAACAAGTTTCATATTATAAAAAGATACTGCCAGAATGAGACATCACCTGCAACCATCCACCGCTCTTAATTGTAAAAATGAGGTTAATTATAATAATTGTCACATTTAACAGAAAATTTTGTATCCAACACCAATAATAGACACTAGGCCAAAAAAAATATAAATATATATACCAACTTTATTATAAACACATCTAAAACCATGTGTCAAGAATATAAAACTTAGGAGCAGAAAAAGTGCATAAATAACCGGTAGGTATAGCTGAGAAAGTGGCAAGCAATATATAAGAAAAATGACCTTCCATCAAGCCACATAACATGGATGTAAATACCCACAGGAAAATCCAGTGGAAAAAAACGACAGTACACACAAGCTGACCAAGCTGTCATGGTCCATGTAAGAACCATCTACAGAGCAGGTGACAGGTGGAGGATCCCTTAGAATAATTTCAAAGAAATAGGCTGCAAGCTGAAGGGAAGAACCTACAAAGGAGAATTATCTTGAATACTGCCTGTGGTGCCATGTGGAACACATGAGAGACAGTGGAAACTTAGGGAGTTATAAGCATGGCTTAGGTCTTGGTACAGAGCAAAAAGATTTGCGCTCTTAGAACACAAGACTCACTTTTCATTTAAATACAATCTGTATTTTGCAGATAAATTGAATATTTAAACTAAGGGTAAAAGTGAAGGACAAGTGGACTATTGGGGGAAGGATTAGAGCAGTGCATAGGTAAATCTATGTGTGACTAGTTCATAATGAGCTTGTGTGTTCCGTACTCCAGAAACCTCACTCCTAACTGGAGTAAGATTTCTGGTGTAGTGCATGGAGTCTGTGGCGACACAGCATTTCTTCTTAATTACGCAAAACGTAAATTGTGTAGGCCCAGAATCATAACCTAATGTCTGAAGTATTGACTCTTCTTGTAGGATAAATATTTACCTATAATATTATCTCCTACAGTTTATTTTCTATTATCTTTGCAAAACAGTAATGCATGGCCACTGAACAATGATGTTTGCTGATATGTTGATTACATACATTGTCCATGCTAGACAGTTTGTTGGCATTCCCAAACAGAGGAGGAAAAACTATGCAAATAGATGAGATAATTAAACAATGCTGATTGGCCGCATTCACATCTCTATGACCTCTGGATGCTGGTTGAAGGCTAGTTGTGAACTATATAAAGAGACTTTTTCTTCTGGTCCATGTGACTCTACAGATCAGCTAAGGGGACTACGGCCCTGGCTGGAAGAACACAAGACTGCTTCATTGACCATTGACCATTTTTCAAGCAGAAGATTGAGAACATCAGAGACAGTTTTAGTCGACAACACCCAGAGCCCTTCCTCCCAACTACCCAGCCCTCCACCTCGAAAACCAACTTTTCCACCATTACAAAAGATTGACTCTCCACTCTACTCTCAAGATCGCATCTCACCACCTGTGCACTTGACCCGATCTCTTCCCACTTCATCCCAAACCTCGCCACAGTCTTCGTCCCAACTCTAACCCATTTCTTCAACCTATCACTAACAACTGGTGTTTTCCCTCAAGCTTTAAACATGCCTCAATCACACCTATCCTCAAAAAGCCCTCTCTTGACCCATCCTCTGTATCTAGCTATCGCCCTATATCACTTCTCCCCTATGCCTCAAAACTACTGGAACAACACGTCCATCTTGAACTGTCCTCCCATCTATCTTCCTGCTCCCTTTTTGACCGCTTACAACCAGGCTTCCGGTCACACCAATCCACTGAAACTGCCCTAACCAAGGTCACCAATGACCTATTAACCGCCAAGAGCAAGCGACACTTCTCTATCCTCCTCCTCCTGGACCTGTCCTCTGCCTTTGACACAGTGGACCATTCCCTGTTACTACAGACCCTCTTATCCCTTGGCATCACAGACTTGGCCCTATCCTGGATCTCATCATACCTAACTGACCGAACATTCAGGGCATGTGCACACGTTGCGGATTCTCTTCGGATCTGCAGCGTTTTTGAGGTGCAGAAATGCTGCAGATCCACAATTGATTTACAGAACAATGTAAATCAATGAGAAAAAAAAATGCTGTGCACACTTTGCAGAAAATCCGCTGCGGTTTAAAAGAAGTAGCATGTCACTTCTTTTTTATGAATCTGCAGAGGTTTTGTACCCATTCCATTATAGAAAACCGCAGGGGTAAAAAACGCAGCAAATCCGCAAGAAAATCGCAGCAAAAACGCACAAAAAACGCTGCGGAACTGCACAAAAAACGTGACAAATCTGCAGGTGTGTTTACTGCCAGGAGTGGCAGAATCCGTACAGAAATTCCTAAGCCTAATCCGCAACGTATGCACATAGCCTCATCGTCTCCCATTCACACACCACCTCCTCACCTCGCCCCCTATCTGTCGGAGTCTCGCAAGGTTCAGTTCTAGGGCCCCTGCTCTTCTCCATTTACACTTTTAGCCTGGGACAGCTCATAGAATCTCATGGTTTTCAGTATCATCTCCATGCTGATGACACACAGATCTACATCTCTGGACCAGATATCACCACCCTACTAACCAGAATCCCTCAATGTCTATCCGCTATTTCATCCTTCTTCGCTAGATTTCTAAAACTTAACATGGACAAAACTCTCTCCTTCAAACTGCATATCCAAGCCCTTTCCACTTCCTACTGCCTTCAACTCAAAAATATTTCACGGATTAGTACATTCCTAAACCAAGAATCTGCAAAAACCCTAGTCCATGCCCTCATCATCTCTCGCCTCGACTACTGTAACCTCCTGCTCTGTGGCCTCCCCTCTAACACTCTCGTACCCCTCCAATCTATTCTAAACTCTGCTGCCCGACTAATCCACCTGTCCCCCCGCTACTCCCCAGCCTCTCCCCTCTGTCAATCCCTTCACTGGCTCCCCATTACTCAGAGACTCCAGTACAAAAGCCTAACCATGACATACAAAGCGATCCACAACCTGTCTCCTCCATACATCTGTGACCTCGTCTCCCGGTACTTTCCTGCACGCAACCTCCGATCCTCACAAGATCTCCTTCTCTACTCCCCTCTTATCTCCTCTTCCCACAATCGCATACAAGATTTCTCACGCGCATCACCCCTACTCTGGAACTCTTTACCACAACATATCAGACTCTCACCTACCATCGAAACCTTCAAAAAGAACATGAAGACCTGCCTCTTCCGGCAAGCCTACAACCTGCAGTAACCACCGATCGACCAAACCACTGCACGACCAGCTCTATCCTCACCTACTGCACCGTCACCCATCCCTTGTAGATTGTGAGCCGTCACGGGCAGGGTCCTCTCTCCTCCTGTACCAGATGTGACTTTTATTGTTCAAGATTATTGTACCTGTTTTTATTATGTATACCCCTCCTCACATGGAAAGCGCCATGGAATAAATGGCGCTATAATAATAAATAATAATAATAATAATCACTGAATCCCCAGAGACATCTCAAAGAATCCAGGTTGAGACAATCAGGTCACCTGGCCACATACTCACTGCTCTCTGTTAGCTTCCAAAGCTTGTCAATACCTCCTTGCTATGAAGGCCCGTCAAAAGTGGGGAGCAACTGGTGGGGGTATTCGGCAATGGAATCAGCTCTAATCCCAGTGAGTCAATGGAAGGGTGAGACTCTGTAATTTGCACCATCTAGGGGCTTTGCTGGGACTGTTCTATATGCTATTGGGTGTTGATGGTTCAATAAATTATTGCCACACTGTTTTACCCTAACCCTGTGTTGTCTGAGTAGTGTTCTGCGCATGGAGAGAGAGCGGACATTCTGTGGTATGAGTCATGGTCCATGCAGTCTTTCGAAAGACAGCCAGGTCAGCGGACGAGAGCACCCACTGACCCCCATGTCTCTACAGAGGCGTATGCTACTTTCTGGATAAATGTCAAGTTATTCACTTTGAGAAAGCGTAACAGTGAAACGCTCGTTGGGGCACTGGTGGTTGTATGTGGGGTTCCTTCACCTCAATATGGGTAAGCTCTATATCACCTTTACATTAGATTTGGACTGCTTAAGCCTTTTTTTCTTGTCTTCCAATATTATACTGAATGATATACATATAGACAGAATCATTATTTTTGTCTCTATACTTACATGGAAATTCTTCATGGAAGTTCATTAAAATTCCCTGCTTTGTCTGATATAGACTACCTTGCTACCCTTTAATTTTTGTGAAAACCCCCTCCCATCTGTGTCTACTTGATTATATCCCCATTTGAATCATCTTACATGTCCCCATTAACTCTCTGGTTCAAGTCTCTTTTACAGCAAATCCTTAATTTAAAAATATTACAAATATTACATTTTATACTCTTCTGAGTGGTGTTTTTCTGGGTATTTTGCTCCTTGACTTTGGTTGTATATGATAGTAGAACCCACCGGTTATTGATCTTTATATGATGGAAAACCCCCATAACCATGTTTATATGTCTTTTGGATATTTTTATGGTCATAGTTGTAATTGATGTAGTTGTAATAGATTGACTAGGCTACAATGGGACACACTAATATTTGAGTACTGAAGAGACTTATGCCACAATAGAAAAAGAGTCCACTGAGTACATTGTTCCTAAAAATTAAGGTTCATATTAGAAAACAACATACGATGGTACCACCTTCTAAATAAATTAGTTGTGCAGCCATATTCCTGTTTTAGGAATTGGGACTGCTGTTTACAAATAGGACATTAGTGCTGATTGCATTGAAATGTTTTCTAGTTTCTCTGTGTCCAGGTTTTAGAAACATTTGCATGGAAAATGTGTTGAATGGTGAGTTGCTGTCATCTGGTTTTTCTACAGTATATAAAATACAGGAACTTTTTTTAGCCTTGTAAGCGACCTTCACTAGGTTAAGGCAATGGCGTTTCATTATATATATAAAAATAATGCATTATAACACACATTTGGATTTATGCAATTTTACACAAAATATTACAAATTATCTTTTCATTAAATATAACTCCTGAATGGCAGGTAAAGCTTCTTATTATGAGACATCTAATAAAGAAAAGTTTAAAAAAGACCTCTGAAATCTAGAAATTCAGTAGTTCTTTG
Source organism: Ranitomeya imitator (assembly GCF_032444005.1). Taxonomy (NCBI): domain Eukaryota; kingdom Metazoa; phylum Chordata; class Amphibia; order Anura; family Dendrobatidae; genus Ranitomeya; species Ranitomeya imitator. Next base: position 111,567,223 of record NC_091283.1, on the reverse strand, counting down.
CACTTTGATTTTATCTGTAGAATCTGATAATAAATCAAATGAAAATCAGATAAACATTTTTATGTAAAAGAGGTTGCAAATACAGGATGGGTCATTTATATGGATACACCTAAATAAAATGGGAATGGTTGGTGATATCAACTTCCTGTTTGTAGCACATTAGTATTCTTTTAGTAAACTTTTCAAGATGGGTGGTGACCATGGCGGTGATTTTGAAGTCCGTCATTTTGGATCCAACTTTATTTTTTCAATGGGAAGAGGGTCATGTGACACATCAAACTTATTGAGAATTTCACAAGAAAAACAATGGTGTGCTTGGTTTCAATGTAACTTTATTCTTTCATGAGTTATTTACAAGTTTATGACCACTTATAAAATGTGTTCAAAGTGCTGCCCATTGTGTTGGATTATCAATGCAACCCTCTTGGACCTGACACCCAAAATGGTGCACCACCACATCATGGATAACAGAAAACCGAGGAATCTCAAGTGACCTCAACTACTTTAGGAGCATAGCATAGCAGATATACAGTCCACATGTCTCCTGCTGCTGCAGACCTGAATTTGCCACACCAACCCAAATTGCCTAGCAGCTGTAGAGTCTTCACAGCTCAGCCCAGGCCAGTGAATGCCACTTTGTTCCAATTATGTACTTTATCTATGTCCTACAGACCAGCCGATGCCTGTGCTGATTACAGAAGAGAGTTTGATGGCCAGCAGGGGCACTTTTCACTCTAAATAAATTATGTAAACATGTGAAATGCTAGTAATTGCATAGTTATATTACTTCTGGTGCATTTATTCCTGATTGATCGCCTATTTCTCTGACCTGAGTCTTGAGCCGTCCACTCTGCTGATTAATGTCATTGATGCCTTATTGTACTGTAATTGACTAGGCCTATCTGACACATTTTTTCCCTCTGCCTGATCCTCTAAATCTAAAACATTTGACTAGAATCCTGTCTCTTAAATCTGTCCTTGCCCCAGTCTGTCTGGTACTGACCTGGATCCATTCCTCTTATCCGTATTTTTCAGATTATAAGACGCACTTTTGTTCCCTCAAATTTTGGGGGAAAGTGGGGGGTGCGTTTTCTAATCCGAATCTGTGTGCTATGCTGTAGAATGGGGGGGGCAGCTCTGGAGTGGTGTCAGGGGGCTGCAATGGGCTGGCTGCCGGCTGCAGAGACAGCAGGAGGTCCTGTGCTCCCGCTCATTAGCCTCATGTAATATTCACTGCACCCACTGTCCATCACCTCTGTGCTGAAGCTGCCAGAGTTGCTTGACAGGGGAGCAGTTTATATTGCATGTGCGTGCACTCCCCCCTTCATGAATATGCCCCTGCATGGCGTGCCTGCAGGGGGGCATGTAGTGACTGAGGGGCCATGTGTGTGCCAACAGGGGGGCATATATAGAGAGGGGGGCCATGTGCGTGCCAGCAGGGGGCTCATAGTGACCGGGGGGACATATCCAGGATGAGATGGGGCAGTGTGCCAGCAGCACAGGGGGCAGTGTTCCAGCACCGCAGGGGGCAGTATGCCAGCAGCACAGGGGGGCAGTGTGCCAGCAGCACAGGGGGCAGTGTGCCAGCACCACAGGGGGGCAGTGTGCCAGCACCACAGGGGGCAGTGTGCCAGCAGCACAGGGGACAGTGTGCCAGCAGCACAATAGGGCAGGTGTGCCAGCAGCACAGGGGGGCAGGTGTGCCAGCAGCACACTGGGCAGTGTGCCACCAGCACAGGGGGGCAGTGTGCCAGCAGCACGGGGGGCAGTGTGCCAGCAGCACAAGGGGGAAATGTGCCAGTGTGCCAGCAGCACAGGGGGGGCCATGTGCCAGGATGGGGGTTATATAGCTACCAGGATGAGGGACATACAGTATATATGATTTGTAAGACGGACACTGGCATTATAAGATAGACCCCCATTTAGCATAAAATTATTTTTTTCTCTTTTTCTTCACCAAATTTTTGGGTGCGTGTTATCAAGCGAAAAATACCTTGCACCTGACCTGGACTCATTCCACTTACATCTTGCATTTTCAGAAAGCAGGAGGAGACCTAACAGATTGCTAGGCTGGGCACATTTGAAGGAGAGATCACTGTCCTTATAATGCTACAACCTGGCCCCCCATATTGCTCCCGTGTGATAGCGCCTTCCACCTTATTTCTTCATTGGCACCCAACAAAGGAGGATGATAATGCTGGGGTATGTTACACTGGGTCTTAAAACCAGGTAATAATTAAGATGTACAATTTTTACAAAATATTCAATACTCATTTTAACTACTGGCTAACAACAATCAATTGGGTTTTGTTTGATGTAGATAAAGAAGAGACAGTATAAGAACAATTGATCACATCTATAATATAACGCTGGGAGCATCACTCTGTCCGAAGCCTTTATAGACTGCGCAGGCGCGACGCTCCTAGCATTACATTATAGAGTGTCAGGAAAAAAAAATGGCGCCGGAAGGCGCGGACTGCTGGGAGCAGGGGTCGGGAGCAGGGGGACACCGTGCACATATTTGCGCCCTGATTATGCTGTGGCACTTCATGCCACAGCAATTTGTTACTTACGCCATTCCTTTCCGCCCATTTTCTTCGTCCTCCTGCTGCCGGAATCGGCGCCTGCGCAGTCCGCGCTTTCCGGTGCCATTTTCTTGAAGACACACTGCAGGTGTGTCTTCAAGAAAATGGCGCCGGAAAGCGCGGACTGCGCAGGCGCCGATTCCGGCAGCAGGAGGACGAAGAAAATGGGCGGAAAGGAATGGCGTAAGTAACAAATTGCTGTGGCATGAAGCTGTGGCACTTCATGCCACAGCAATTTGTTACTTACGCCACCTGATTCCTTTCCGCCGATTCCGCCAGCAGGAGGACCAAGAAAATGGCAGCGGAAAGGAATCAGGTGGCACAAGTAACAAATTGCTGTGGCATGAGGCTATGGCACTTCATGCCACAGCTATTTGTTACTTAAGCCACCTGATACGGGGCATATACTCTGGAGCATCTTATGGAGCAGCGTATGGGGCATATGGATGGGAGCAGCAAATTAAAGAACAGTAGCGCAGGATGGGAGCAGCACATGACAGAACGGGGGCGCAGGATGGGAGCAGCACATGACAGAATAGGGCAGCACATGACAGAACGGGGGTGCAGGATGGCAGCAGCACATGACAGACGGGGGTGCAGGATCGAAGCAGCACATGACAGAACGGGGGCGCAGGATGGGCGCAGCACATGACAAAACGGGGGAGCAGGATGGGAGCAGCACATGACAGAACGGGGGCACAGGATGGGAGCAGCACATGACAGGATGGGGGTGCAGGATGGGAGCAGCAAATGACAGAATGGAGGCGCAGGATGGGAGCAGCACATGACAGAACGGGGGCGCAGGATGGGAGCAGCAAATGACAGAATGGAGGCGCAGGATGGGAGCAGCACATGACAGGATGGGGGTGCAGGATGGGAGCAGCAAATGACAGAATGGAGGCGCAGGATGGGAGCAGCACATGACAGAACGGGGGCGCAGGATGGGAGCAGCAAATGACAGAATGGAGGCGCAGGATGGGAGCAGCACATGACAGAATGGGGGTGCAGAATGGGAACAGCACATGACAGAATGGGGGCGCAGGATGGAGCAGCATATGTGAGAATGGGGGTGCAGGATGGGTGCAGCACATGACAGGATGGGGGCGCAGGATGGAGCAGCACATGACAGGATGGGGACGCAGGATGGAGCAGCACATACCAGGATGGAGACCATATACCAATATAAATGCTCGCCACCCGGGCGTAGAACGGGTTCAATAGCTAGTAAATATATATATGTAGGTAACAGGAACAAGTACTTTTCCTAGGTCTGGAAGTAAATAAAATATATAATCACCTTGGTCATTCTGTTATGGTAACTGTGACGGGGTGTACGGCAGAGCAAGAAGGGACAACAGGCCAAGGGATGATTCCACAGATTTATTATCAAGAACGCTGGAACAACACATGCAGGTAGATCTACAGAGTCCACAATTAGTCCAACGGAACAGGTTCGGGGGCAGCTCCCGATAATCCTTGTGCCAGGTAACAAAGCAATAGTCCACAATTAGTCCAATGGATTCCAAAACAATCTCACGAACAACGAGATATGTCCTCAGCTCAAGTCTCGCCCCGTTCGCTTCCGCAGTCACAGCTGGACGTGGGGTCTTGCCTCAGCTAAGAATCCCCACTCATTCTTCTTCCAGGATCAACTCACATCTGATCTCAAAATAAGAATGGATTGTCTGAGGTCCTGGGATCTGCCCATGAAGGGGGGTAGGGGTCACACCTTCTATTCAATGGTTGGGTCCACCAGAAGATTCTAGACTGGTGGGCTCCACGCAGTCTATGTAGTATGTACATTTGACTAGCCACCTGCTGTGAGGAAGAATGGCTATTCCTCCATTAGTGATGTTGACAAAGCCTAATTACATTATAGCTTAGGGCTGCAAGTATTGGGGGAAGGAGACATATTGTTACAGGTGAACTCCCATCACAAGAAAATACATAAATTACAGCTAATAGAAACCAGAGAACAGTTACATACATCAAATGGCATATTATTCAAATACAGGACAGGGCAAAAGTACATATCATGACAATCCCTTCCCCTCCCAATTTGTGTACGTACCAGGGACCTCTACAGGTCGCTGGTTAAGTACACACAGGCAGAGCGTAACTTACATGTGGCTTCATGCAGCCACGAATTGGCATCGTAGCTCTCCCACATCATTGCCCAGGAGAACATCTGCAGGCAGACCACCCATCACCCCAACCACACATCGCTTGACCCCAAAACCAAAGTTCAGATCCACAGTGGCTGTGGGAACAGTCCTCCATTGTCCACCAGCCAGTTCAATGACAATCCCAGGTCCTCTATGGATTGCCTCAGGCCGAACCACTCGGGGATCAGCCAGTGTGAGGAAAGCCCCTGAGTCACAAAATCCAATAAGTCTCTGTCCATCCAGTACGACCTCCTGCAAGTGTTTACCTCGATGAGCAGAAGTCGTCATAGCTGCAGGTCGCACACCATAAACTCCTAGTGGTGCAACATGGGTGGGTGAGGCACAAGGCCAGTCCTCACGTAGTGGTGACACGTCGTCCTCCATGGCACTTGGCTGTACATAATTAATAATACGACTGGGTACAGGATTAATCCTCATTTGAACAGCTGGGCAGGATGCTTGCAGATGCCCCGGCTGTCCACATCAATAGCATCTGTGCTGGGTCTCACTCCATCCAAGGCGTCCTCTTGGGTGAGGGGTAAGGGAACCTGGAGGCCAGCCCCCACCTGAAGGTGCTGTAGGGTTTTGAGGACGACTCCTCCATGGGCTGGCTGGGCATGAGGCCTGCAGATGCCCCGGATGCCCACAACCATAACACCTGCGCTCTGCTACTTCCTCTACTCGTCGTATTCCAGAAAACGCAGTAGAAGCAACTGGAGGCACATTTACACGGGTATCAGCATGAGGTGGTGGCTTAGAGGAACGGGGAACAATAGGGACAGAAGAACAGGGGGCCACCGGTGTTGTGGAGCTGGTAGGCCTCTCTCCATCCTCCAACAGAACCCTCCACTGAGGCTTGATGGTGAGAGCCTCATCAGCTAGAGCTGCAGCTTCCTCCACAGTGGCTGGTCTCCTCTCACGCACCCATTCCCGGATCTCAGCAGGGTACTTGAAGTAAAACTGCTCTTTTAGGATAACCTGGAGGAAGGTCTCCCAGTTTAAGGCCTCCTCTGCCTCCAGCCAGCGATGACATATTTGTTTGAGTCTGTGGGCATACATCTTGAAGGACACTTCCTCTTCACAGGCTAAAGTATGGAACTGAGTCCTGTAAGTGTCTGGGGTAACAGCATAATGTTCTAGAATAGTCCGTTTAATCTCCGCATACTCACAGTTCCCCTGAGGGTCCATAGCTCTATAGGCTGCGGCAGCTCCACCCTCTAAGAGCCACACCAGATGTCGGACTCGGTCCCTTTCCGGGACTTCCATTAATCGACACTGATGCTCAAAGTCCTGGAAGAAGCCCTCAATGTCGCCTGCAGCCTCATTAAAGGGCTTGAAGTCTTTGCGGGACACTCTGGGGAGTTCCCTCATGGTGGGTGCTGGGGTTAGAGTCTGTCTGGAGCTTTTAGCTGCTTCCAAAGCGATCTGCCTCTCCAGCAATGCCATCTCCTGAGCTCTGTCCTCAGCTCTGTGAATGGCCTCCCTCTCCTCAGCTCTGTGAATGGCCTCCCTCTCCTCGGCTCTGTGAATGGCCTCCCTCTCCTCGGCTCTGTGAATGGCCTCCCTCTCCTTGGCTCTGTGAATGGCCTCCCTCTCCCTCTCTTGAGCTCGGTGAATGGCCTCTTTCTTATAGTCTACGGTGGCCTCTTCTCCCAGCAATGCCAACTCCTCCTCGTACCACACAACCCACTGACTTTTTTGGGTATTTACCTCTGGCTGCAGTCTTTCCTCCATTTGCTGTGAGGATCCTTCCTCAGCGTTGTCTTGCAGGTGAACTCCTTCCAAAGCCTCAATAAGCTGCTTCTTGGAGAGTCCCTTAAAACGGACTCCTACTTCACAGGCCTTTCATTGTAGGCTCCCCAAAGTCCAGTTCTTGTACTCTGCGGTGTTGGTTCCTGATGTTGGGCCATTGTCCTCCATTCCTTCTGCTCTGGTCCCACTGCTGCCAACCAGTTTGTGACGGGGGGTACGGCAGAGCAAGAAGGGACAACAGGCCAAGGGATGATTCCACAGATTTATTATCAAGAACGCTGGAACAACACATGCAGGTAGATCTACAGAGTCCACAATTAGTCCAACGGAACAGGTTCGGGGGCAGCTCCCGATAATCCTTGTGCTAGGTAACAAAGCAATAGACCACAATTAGTCCAATGGATCCCAAAACAATCTCACGAACAACGAGATATGTCCTCAGCTCAAGTCTCGCCCCGTTCGCTTCCGCAGTCACAGCTGGACGTGGGGTCTTGCCTCAGCTAAGAATCCCCACTCCTTCTTCTTCCAGGATCAACTCACATCTGATCTCAAAATAAGAATGGATTGTCTGAGGTCCTGGGATCCGCCCATGAAGGGGGGTAGGGGTCACACCTTCTATTCAATGGTTGGGTCCACCAGAAGATTCTAGACTGGTGGGCTCCACGCAGTCTATGTAGTATGTACATTTGACTAGCCACCTGCTGTGAGGAAGAATGGCTATTCCTCCACTAGT